>NC_048225.1:16308906-16369475 GCF_002007445.2 Ailuropoda melanoleuca | reverse complement strand
GTGTTAATCCCACACACAGAGGGGAACACGAGGCAGGGAGCTGAGTAGCTCCCTGACGTGGCTCCGCACACTGGACAGCAAGGGAAGGGTTGGCTTTCTAACCCAAGAACCCGGTGCTCCGGTTCCTGCCCCAGCTACAGGACAGTCACTGCAAGGATGTCATCAAAGTGACCGCAGACTCCTCCTTGCGCAAGTTCCTCGCCGTCCTGAACCATGAGTGGTGTGGGAAACAAAGGCAGAAGAGAAATTATTAAATTTCCTTACTACCTACAGCCCATTGACAAGTCCTTGAAACAGGCAGAGTGACATCCCTCTAGGGACTCAACTGCCTCGATGTTCACAATTTGTTAAGGGCAAAAGGCAATCCTAGCCCGACCCCTCAACCCCCAGGAGCCTGTAAGTTTACTTTTACATATAAAAATTCCTTTAGAAATTTCCTTTATCTCTAAACCCCCAAGATACATGTTGGCAGTCATCCCCCAAGCATATGGCCCACCGATCTACATCTGAAGGGTCTCATGTCTAAGGTTTTATTAGACGGTAATAAATGACCTTTTCCCAACAATACCCAGCCCCCTCCAGGTCCTGGAAACCTTGCTCCCAAGTTCCTTAGAGACTTACGCTATCCCTAACCACCTCCTAACTTGAAAGTATATAATGGGCCACTCCTCATGACCCCAGTGCAGCTCTTTCTGCCCGTGGGTCCTGTCCCCCTGCTTTATTAAAACTACCTTTTTGCACCAAAGACTCTCAAGAATTCTTTCTTGGTCACTGGCTTTGAACCCTAACGTCTTTCCTACATCACTGAGGCTGGAAAGGTGAGAGAGAGGGCTCTGAAGGGCATCGCAGACACCTCCCTCGATTTGTAGAGATGCCAAGACTTGCCTCGTCACACAGGGACGCAGCTGGGACCAGGGTTCCCACTTTCTCATCTCCAGCCAGCTCTCTTCCCATGAGACCAGAGGCCTCTCAGGACTTAACCAGCAGGGACCGCAGGCACAGAACCTCGGAGGGGCCTACAGGTGTGCATCTCTGGTCTTGGGGAGGAAAACCCACACTGGCTGTGTTTTCTAACAAGGGAAAGGTAGCAGGGTGGAGAACAAGGGCCTAGCATGATAAAGACAGGAGCTCTGGGAAGGTCGTGCCAACCCCCATCCTCCGGTCATGGGTCCCAACAGGAGCTGGCGGCTGCAGCCAGGAAGGGAAAGCCCTGGAAGGGGCTGTCATTCAAGAGGCTTTCAGAGCCAACTGGCCTCTCCTTCCTTCCCCCGCAGGGCCTCAAAGGGGACTTTTAAATCTCGCCCCGCTGTCTGTGCCCCTGCAGTCCCTCACCACCGGCCCCATCAGGAGGGGCACTGACGCTTCTGGGGCACTTCCTGCCAACCCTGACTTACAGAAGATCTGGATTCAAGCTCAGGGTCAGCCCTCCCCAGATGTGTGACCTTGAGAAGTCACCTAACCTCTTGGAGGCTCTATTTTTTTTTTATCTTTTTTTTTTTTATTTTTTTAATTTTTTTTTTCCGATGTAAAGTTCGATGCTTCATTAGTTGCATATAACACCCAGTGCACCATGCAATACGTGCCCTCCTTACTACCCATCACCAGTCTATCCCATTCCCCCACCCCCTCCCCTCTGAAGTCTTCAGTTTGTTTCTCATAGTCCATAGTCTCTCATGTTTCATTCCCCCTTCTGATTACCCCCCTTTTCTTTATCCCTTTCTTCCCCTACCGATCCTCCTAGTTCTTATGTTCCATAGATGAGAGAAATCATATGATAATTGTCTTTCTCTGCTTGACTTATTTCACTTAGCATTATCTCCTCCAGTGCCGTCCATGTTGCAGCAAATGTTGAGAATTCGTTCTTTCTGATAGCTGAGTAATATTCCATTGTATATATGGACCACAGCTTCTTAATCCAGTCATCTGTTGAAGGGCATCTCGGCTTGGAGGCTCTATTTTTCAATCCTTAAAATGGGTATAACTCAGGGAGATGCTATGTGGAAGCATGTTGGGAACTGGAAAGTCTGGTTTCAGCATTCCTTCTCCTGCATTTACTCATCCCCACAACAGCTCAAACGGCAGGTGTGGCTTGCCAAGGCAGAACAAAAAAGGGACCAAAGTACAAGTCTGTTCGACTGACACTGTGTGCACCCTAAGCGCCAGGCCCTGGGCCGCCAAGACATCAGCAGAGAAAGTGGATCAGATACAGACCCTCCCCTCTGGGAGCTTAGAGGGTAGGACTTGCAATTAAGCTTACAACAAAGTTCAAATGAAACTCTTATTCTGTTTGATGGTCTAAATCATCTGGGTTTCCATGAAGGCAGCCTCATTTAGGTCCATAGGTAAAAGGAGAGAATGTTCACAATGTCCTCCTCAGAGGAGACGTAAAAAGCAAAATCCGACTTGCACAAAGGTCAGAGCACCTAACCCGTAGACGCTGTGAGAAGGTCAGGGGAGGTCACAGAGCTGGCATTCCTGGGGTGGTAGCCCTGTCTTTGGCTCAAGAAAAGGTCTGCCAGAGCATGCTATGGGGGAGGGAGCATGCAGCTGGAGGGGCAAGGGAGGGGTGGCCGAGGACAATGCCACGGGGAGAGTCGCTACAGCCTGGCTGGGAAAGAGGCCAAATCCCCTGGGATCCCTCAGAGGGGCAGCGAAGTTCAGTGGGATGGGACAGGGAAGCTTGGAAGATGGCAGAAGGATTAGGCACAGTGTGGAGATACCTGGCCAAGGCAGCCCAGGAACCGTTCATCCCTTTAAAATTGGCAGGTGCCCTGAGCTCCCAGGGAAGAGCCTCCCAGATGTCACATAAATTGGGGCCCCTGCTCCAATCAATACCCAGTGTACCCCACTTGACTGCCCTGTGGAGTGCTCTGCTGCCCTTTAAACAAGGAAACCGCATGTTACCCAGCATATTCTCTTGTGTGTGCTAAAAGGCAGGGTGGGGATGGGGAGGGAAGAAGGGCAGCGAGTCCTTGGGGTGGGGGACAGGGGAGTCTGTATCCCACCCAGGATCTTCTGTCAGTCACTCCTTTCCCAGCCCGGACAGCACCTGGAGCAGCAATCAGAGCACAGGGTGGCAGGTGCGTCCCCAGGTGAGTCCCAGCTCTGGCGATACTGGGATTGGCTAGCGGGGGCGACTCCGTCCACCTCTCTGCACCTCAGGGACCTTGTCTGTCAAGTAAGGACAATTACTACCTTACACGGTTAGTATGAGGAAGCCAAGTAAGCAGGACAGTGTCGGTGTCTTAGAAGATGCTTTACAAAGCTGGTTTCTGTTCACCCTTCCCCCACCCACTCACATCCTAACGGTCCTTCACCCATCTCCTCCTCTTACTGCGTTTATTATCCAATCCACAAAATATAGTCCTTGGTTCTAAACCATGCAAAATACTTGGTAGCATATACAGGAAATACATAAACACAAAGTATTTCACGGTGTTGGGTAGGAATTCCCACTTCAAACTCTTCTGTACATGCCCAGTGTGAGGCAGGGTGCACGGCGCTTGCTGGAGGCTGAACTAGACACTGAGGCTGTGGGGGGAAGAGCGAGACCCTACATCCTAACAGGGCAGGGGAGCAGCAGTGCCAGGTGGGGAATGGACACCATATTACTTGAGGAGAAGCTGAAAGAAGGGAGTGCCTAGCTTGAGGAAGAATGGGAAGGACCGTCACGAGACAGTCTTGCTCTTGGCAGCCTCAAGGACTACACCCCAGAACAAAGAGTGGATGGAGGTCACAGGGAGACAGACTTAGCTCTGTTCAAGCTGTTTGAAGATGCAGTGGTAGTGAGATCCCTGTCACTGGAGGTAGTTAAGGAAAGATTGAAGTCCCTCTTGCTGACTGTCAGAGAGTGAATTAAACCAGTGGATGGAAAGTTGGACAGAAGAACACTGATGTTTTTCCAGCCCAGGGATTCTCTAGTTCTATGCATCAGAAAGGGATCCTTCTTTACGCTAGGCAGTGGAAGGACTTTGCAGAAGGGAAAGTGTGGTTTAGCGACGTTAAGAACATTAGGAGTTTCTGCGTGCAGTGTAGAATTTTCCAAATGTCATTCTCCTCGCCTCTATCTGTTTAATGGAACTAAGGGATTTATAGAAGGCAGCTGCTACCAGAGGGGTTAAAAGCTGCTCTCTTCCCAGCTTCCCCTCCACCACCACCCCAGTCCTCTCCTGTGGGGCCCTGGGCCCAGCAGCAGGTCTGCCTGCCAAGTCCAAGGCTGAGAGGGACCTGGGGAACTTATTAGTCTCGCTCAGGATGCAACGGGATGGATCGATGAGAGCCTCAGCAGGCCGGCTGTTCTGGGAAGCAGGAGGGAGGCTGGCTTCTGCAACTGGAAGCACGGGGCCAGGCAGGGAGGGAGGAGGATGGAGAAGACGTGAAAAGGAACAGCCGGAGTTGGACAGGGCCGTAGGACAAGGACACATATACCTAAGTTATGGGTCTGCGGGGGACACAGAGGACCCTTGTATCAAAAAATAAGAATAAACACCCATCTCAACTGGCATCCATCCCTCTCCACTGGCTGATTCCCTTGGCTGCGAGCTCTGGTTCTGGAAAATGCTAATACTCCAGGGAGGGATGGCACTTTTAAATCTTGTGGGGAGGCAAGGATGTAATACTGACCTCGGGGGAACGTGGCGAGGATTTAGGGGAATGACATGGTTCTTTCTGGTGCCCACACTGCCCTACACCTGGTAAGGCTTCATTTCCCTTCCCCCTGCCAGGCTGCATGCCTCAGGGTGTGTGGTTTTCAGATCTTTTCCATGAGCAGATTTTGATGGGGAGATGGGAATGAGAGTCCAAGGAATGGTCAGAGGGGAAGGGGCACAGAGCAAGTTCAAGTGCTTGAACGACGCATTGCACCTGCTTCTTGGTTCTGTCTCATCTCATTGCTGGGCTTGGCCCCGGGAACAGGCAGGGGAGGCTGGACCACAGGAGCCAGAGGAGGAGACAGAGAGGGGATGGCGGAGAAGGTGAGGCTTCCTGCTCTCGGGAGGACCGTGTGCTTGGCCCTGCAGGTTGTCCTCTTCTCTGACAGCAAGTGTAGGCATGGGAAGAAACTGGCCCCTGCACTCCCATCACGTCCTACCTTCAGGGCGTGTTTCCAGCTTGGGCCTGAGCTAGTGGGGCTCAGCAGGCATCCCTGCCCTGAGCAGTCTTCAATGCTTCCTCAGCTCCTTCACGTACAGTGATTTACCTCCCACCCAAGGACTCTGGGAGGGCAGGTGCTCCTGGGTGGGAGAGGTGCAGAGACAGATCATAGAGCTAGAAAACCCGCGACAGGCCAAGACCCAAATCAGGTCTCCTGGTCCCAAATTAGAGCCTCTGATTCCCCAGTTAAGTTGGCATGGCAAGGCCTCAACTCAGCCATAAAATAGGAAAAAATGATCCCTTCCTTCTGTCTGTCCCACAGTGTTCAGAGAAGCAGGGAAAGGAGGTAACAAGAACCACATGTGTTGAAAATAGACTTAGTCTTTTTCTCATGCAGATAATAGGAATGTTTATAGAGTCCATCTTATTGTGAGGTTTAAATGCGATAATTTCAAAAGCCTCAGCAGAGTGTCAGGCACATAGTGAGTGCTCAATAAATGGTTAATTTTGTATTGCTCGGAGCATAAGGCCTTGCACAGCGCGTGCCTCCTGGGGCTGGTATCAGGAAGGTCCGCTAGTGTCCCACGATTTTCACAAGGGGCTCTGAGTATCACCCCTACTCTCCCATCCCCCACTCCCTGCTGCCACAACCAGGATCGCAGGATAAAGTAAGTAAATGTTTATTATGTTCTGGGCCAGATACCTTCCACCCAAATGCCCTGAAAAAGCAATATTATTCCCACTTTACGCAGGGGGAACTAAGGCTCGGAGAGGTACTGTGATCTGCTTGACATCACACAGCTCATGAGCGGTGGAGCAGTTTGGTTTGACCCCAAGGCGGTTCTCTTTTTACTGTGCCATTCTGCACTTCTCTCCAGCTATACTTCCTTCCCGGGATCAGAGTCTGTTCTTCTCCAACAACCTGGACAGAATTTAGCAAACACAGGGACGGTGTAAGGACAGAGCTGAACTCTGGTCACTCTGCTCCAGGTCCTGACCTGGCATTGTTCAAAAGTGATCCAAGGAAGGAAGGAAAGAAAAGCACACGTGTGCCTCTCGTTATCTAAGTGTGGACACTGTGTCACACTCTCTGTGTATCTCGTCCTATTTAATCCCCTCCACCATCTTGCAAGGGAGGCATCATCGTTCCCACTTTATAGACAAGACAACAGGAAGCTAGACAGTACCTAAGTTACTTTCCCAAGGTCACACAGGTGGTAAGCAGATGGCAGAAGGACGAATAGCCAAAAAAAGGACATTAAAATACTTAGAAACACCAAAGCAAACATAAAAAAAATAGGATTTGAGTTTGCACAAATATACCAGGAAAACACCCAGCAGGTTGTACTTAATGGCCACAAGGAATCAAAGGCATTGGGTCCATCCTGAGAGTCTCAAAAGGTAACCTCGTGGCAAGGCTGAGTGATCTCCCAAAGGGGCTCAGGGGCCACAGTGGGGAACCCCGACTCTCCTTGGAAGTCCCCAAATGGCCGAGTCCCCTATGCCCGATGGTGATGACCCATACAACATGCTTACACCCCTCACCACATCTCCCTCTGCCCCCCAGCCTCATTAGAACTAGGCACTTGCAGATGTCCTGATTTTTCTTCCCATTAAAGAAAAATAACGTAAAACACAATACAACTCTACTTGGTCCAAAACGTGCTTATTAAAACTCTACTTTCGGAAAGAAAGGAGAAAAAGGTATGATTCCCCGTGGCATAGTCTCCGTTATGCCTAATTTTGATGGCTGGAAAATAGAATTAGATGCTTGTTTCTAATTCAACGTGCGGCGTCTCTTGGTCCTGTATTAATAAGGAAGATGGAAGCATGTCTCCTCCCCAGCTCTGAGCTGAATTTCCCTTCAGTCCCTGATTTCTTCATCCTTTGATTAGATTTTAATCCTCTTTGCCCTTGAGCTTCTCCTGCTCTGCCCTACCTTCCTTCCCTGGGCCCTGGTAGGTGGGGCCGGAGTCACTGGCAGCCTCCGTGCATGAGTTCTTCAAGAAGAACGGTGGTTCTTCACCGACTGTGGTTGATGATCCCACTGGGCTGTGGCCTGGACCCTGAGGCTCTCGGGCAGGCTCATCCCCTTCAGGACCGTATCTGTGCTCAGCCCATCCTGCACCCTGCTCGAGGGAGCAAGGGGACACACTGCTCCAGAGAGATCTCTGCCCTTCAAAGGACACCTGGCCTGCCAGGCAGAGCCTGCCCTCAGCCGCGGCTCGGAGGTTGTCTGTTCGAACTAGGACGGTGGGAGGGGTCGTGCAGGAGGAAATCCTGAGTCAAAGGATCCGAGTTGGAGTCTTGGTTTGCCATGTACCAGCTGTGTGACCTCAAGCAAGAGAGAAAACTCTGTTTTCTTGGCTCTAGAATGACTAGGAAGGAGGGAAATAAAATGGCAAAATGTATGGGAAAGTGCTTTGCCATCTGCAAGAAATTGCATGAATGTCAAGGAAGGTCATGATTCGAAGGGAAAGAGCCCTGTCCTAGGAGGCAACAGAGTCTGGCAGAGAGCTCCGTGCGCAGTAGGTGCTCAGCAAACAGCTGAAGCAGAGAGAGCAGGGCTCACACTATAAGCAAGAGGGACTGTGGCTAGACATAAGAAAGAACTTCCCATCAGGTTGGTGAGACACTGGACCCCGCACTGAGGAAGGCAGCAAGAGAACCTTCACTGGGAGAGATTTACAGCCTATCTTCTGTCTCTTAACATTCCCGCTGTACACACGGGGTGCACCAGTTGAATCCTGCCTGAGTGGGCAGGTGGCAGAAATTTCCAGAAGGAGAATCCTTGGTTTGGTCCCACCATACAGTGGTTTGATATCACAGGAGGAGGACCACCTGGTGGAATGCCATGTTCCCCAACTCCGTTCTATCAAACACTATCATCCTGTGGGCTTTTCGATCAGCATCCTTTAGGGACTTCTGGTCAATCCTATTTGGAAGAGATGAGGTAAATGGTTGTTTTGGCCTGAGGACAGCTCGTCGTATCCATGCTAATGTGTGCTGTGAATCTCCATGCGGGCGAAGCAGAGTGAAGTGTTTATCCAAACACGTCTCCCTTTTCATTGTTTATTTCAGCCACAAGACACTTAACATCTAAAGCAGTGCCATCCAGTAGAACTCTCTCTGATGATGGAAATGTTCCATGTCTGCACTGCCCGCGGGGAGCCAGTGAGACTGAGGAACTGGATTTCGAGTTTTATTCAACTTTGACCTGGGGAATCCTGGTATCTCCGAAGCCACTGGGTCATCGTAATAATTAAATAAACTATATAAAAAGTACACACAGTTGGAGCTCAGTTACTGTTTCTTGGGTAGCACCGAGTAAATCTTCAATCTGTGTTTATGCAAATTCATGAATTGAATGCACATCACTTTGAAACAGGTGGGTGTGGTTTTGACCCTTGGCTGGGAGGGGGCTGTTGTTTATAGATGCTGTAGGGATTCCAGGGCAGAGCAACTGTGCAGAGCAGTTCTGAACAGGAGCCCTGATGGAGAGGACAGACGTCGGCCAGCAGAGCCCACCCGGACCTGCAGGCGAGCTGCACAGGACACAGATGCCTGGGGCTTGGGCACAGGGCCCCAGGGGCAGGCAGGGCCCAGCACCTCCCTGCCCACATGTGGGTGCCCAGCTGTCACTGGGAGCACACAGATGCACAGACTTGCTAGAAAGTGCTGGCTCAAATTAGCTAAATCTCATAAACACCAATTTACGTTACAAATTGTCTGAGCGTCAGAGAAACTGTATTTCTAAAACCTGCATTTGCAAAAAAAATACTTTATCAGGAATTGCCCTTGGACCTCGTTCCATCAGCAAAACCCGCTCTCCAGGGGAAGAAGCTCTTCAACCCATCAAGTACAAAATGCATCCAATTTTATATTTTCCCTCTCTCTCTCTTTTTGTAGTTCCTTCGCAATGAGGCTGAAAATGTGGGAATTGAGTTTGCAGATGCAAAAAGGCTTGGTGGTTGGCCAGTCTCCCTGTAACCCAGTTCTCTCTGTTCCGCCCATGCCTGGCAAAGGGTATTCCTGGACTGCTCTCTCTCTCTCTCTCTCTCTCTCACACACACACACACACACACACACACACACACACACACACGCACACGGGCACAGGCAAACAGCCAAGGACACACACGGGAATGACCAAAGTTGCTGATCATCACCCCCACCATCTGAGAGAGCCCTCCCCTTCCTGGCAGCTCTGCAGCCAAGGGCAGAGCCAGCGGGGTGTAATTCACAAGCAAGCTGGACCCGTGGGCCATGGGCCGTGGGGCGGAGCCGCGGGGGGAAAGCTTACATTCTGCTTTGGCACAGATGAGGCAGGCGGTCGTACAGTTGAAGAAGTTCAGGACCCCAGCGACAGCCACGCTGATGTCCGTGTTGCTGGGGTGGAGGTTCAGGGTTGTGAATCGCTGGAACTGGAACTTGATAAACTCCTCGGGGGCCACTTTGAAATGAGGGACCTGGGAGGAGGAGTAAAAACAGGCAGCAGGGAGGATCCCAAATGAGTGCAAAGGAAAGCAGGCATGAGGGAGGTGAGGCTGTGGACGGCAGGTTCTTCTAGGTAAGACCTCTGCCACACTCCAGTGGAGATGGAGCTGGCAGGACTCAGGGCACCCACGCCCCGAGGAAGAAGACAAGATGACATCCTGGACGCTGCTCAAAATAGAAACACCCGGGATGAGAACCCCTCCGGCCGAGAGCTGTAAAAATGTACTGTGGACCTTGGCGCTGGGGTCTGTGGCCCCAAGGGGGCAAAATCATAGGTCTTCATTCTCAGAGCAACTGCCCGCTGCTAGGCAGCGAGACAAAAGGCTCTCGGAGCCATAATCCTTATGATATTTTATTGGTCGTGAATAAATCAGAGCAGAGGCAGCAGAAAGAGAAAAATACCGCCCTGGGGACTAACAAAGGGGCCCCATCAGCCCAGCCTGGCCGACAAGTGTACAAACCCACTCCCAACAAACTTCCTATGTGACAGCCTGGGATTGGTTCCTCCGCAGACATACACACACGGAGCGGGGAGCGCCCCAGGCTGAGAAGCCATCCAGACAGAGCCAGGTAAATAAAAGCGTGCTCTGGCTTCATTAGGACCGTGTCAGCTTCCCTCTGTGTCTGTTACTGACATTTCCGGGAGGCACTGACCCTGCCTCCTGCCTCTCTTCTCCAGGGAAGAGATAGTAACAGGCTCTGATGCTGCTCTATTGGCGTGCTACGGGAGGGCCACGCCACAGGCAGCATGGCTTTGGAATGGTGTTAAGGCAAGTAAGACCGAGGGTAGAGAGCAGGAAGAACTTCCTGGTGGTGAGTTCACTGGCTCCTAGAGGGGGTTATTTCGAAATGACTGCAGCAACTTTCTTAGCCAGGGCTGGCCCAGAGTCTGGGAGGGTGTTGAGATGGTGTCTGTAGGATTCCACTACTTTGTCTTTTTAAGATTCTGGGAGAGGTCAGCCAGAGACTGAGCGCCTCTGAGATTGGGGGGAGGAGGGAGAGAAGGGAAAGACTTAGCAGGAACTAGGGAGAAAATTCCTGAATTCAATTAGGATTAGCCCTCGAACCAGAGAGAGGGGGGCAACCAGTATCTTCCAGGAGAGACTGAAAAATGCAGACCTGGAGAGAGCCTGGTGAGTTATGGGAGAAGACTCAGAAGAGTGAGGTTGATCTAAGCAGTGTCATAAAGGGTCTTCCTTCCCAGCTTGTATTTTGCACCCCATACAATCTTCTAAAAAGAATAACAGATGCACCTTGAAAGGAAACACAGTTCACAAAGGGGCAAGATGGAGGCCAGGGCCAGGCAGGGGCGGGGTGGGCAAGGTGGCCAGGCTGGCTGGCTTATACATTTGAGCATCTCTGACCCAGGCCCACCGTGTGTGGCCATCCAGCCAACAGGCTGTTGGGAAGGTTCCAGCTAACTTACCCCAACAGAATGCACCCTTAGAAATACCCTTCAAACCACAGACCCTAGACATGGATCAGGAAAGATACTCAGGAAAATGAAGGACAAGTGGGTTTTACAGGTCATAGACATGGGTTTGTCTCTAGGTTCTCCTGTGTGATTTGGGGCCAACTGCTTAATCTGTCTGTGCTTCCTTAGGACGGAGACAACAATGGGTGCTTCGTGGATCTCTGGGAGGATAGAAAGAGAGCCTGTATATGAAGGATATAATAGCTTAGGACCTCACATGGTGTAAGTGTTCCAGCAATGCCTTATCTCCTTCCCTTCCCCCTTTCTCCCCAAATCTAGGGGCTCCCGAAAAAGCTCTTGAAGCAGGTCGTGCAGGGAGTGTGGGATGAGGGGCCCCTCCAGGGAGTGGAGTTGGTGGGAAGTCTCCAGCACAGTCCACCATCTTGAAGGCTGCTAGAGCATCGGCCAGCTGCTCTGATGGGCCCAGGCAGGGAAGGCCCAGGCCCATCCCACTGAGTCTCTCTCTAGGACAAAGATCAATCGATAATAGATTTGCAATTGCAAATGCATCCCAGCAAGACACTGTGGAGGTGTGTGAAGAAGGAGAGGTGAGGCAGAAGGCGGCCAGCCACCGGGCTATGGAGCTGTTCTGCAGCATTTAAAGGAATGAACTCCTTGGTGAGAACTCCATTTCTTTTCCCTGGAGCAGAGGGGAGTCAGTGTGAGCCAGTTCAGCCTCATAAAATATGAAAAGAAATGCATAATCTGAGTGGAGAGGAAAGGTTACTCTGGAAGGGACATGACCAGACAAAGGAGGGCTAAGCGGCTGGCCGTTCCCTGGGCAGCACGACCTGGCTGGCTGGTCAATGGCACAGGGGTCAGAGTGGCGGGGTCGGGGAGATGGTTATAAATCAGGGTCTCTGTCTCTGGCCTGAAATGCCAAACACCGTTAAGGGAAACATGTCAGCTCAGATAACATATCCACTGAAGACCGGCAGGAGGTCATTCTAGAGTGGGGGTTGGGAGATGACTGTAAGAAACAGTGAGGCAGTGTGATGGGGGGCGGAGAGGGAGGAGAAAAGAGGAAATGGGGAGCTGATGTCTTGGCAACCTCACTTGGTGAAGATCCCAGCGACTGCTGGAATAACAGCCTGCCACAGATTGGAGCTGTTACTTGGAGTATGGCAAGAAAAATTCAAATTAAACATCAGCTCTAACTTTCTGGGGCCAAGGCCTATGAGATGGGGGTGGGTGGAGGGGATGCAGTGGGGGCAGAAGCGCCTTTTTTTGGCCTGCAATGGGTCAAGAGTCATCTTTCAGGACACCTGGGGGGGCTAGGGATGGGGAGCTGTCAACAGACACCTGGCCTGGGGCAAAAAGGCTCAGGGGGCTTAGCCTACAGGGCAGTGGCCCAGCCCTGGGGAAGCAGGACCAACCACGGGACTAGGGTAGGGCTGCCCAGCACTTTGAAGTGCAGGTCACTGAAGTGCAGGTCACGATGCTGAGAGTGGGTTCATGAAATTGGGAAGATAACTCTTCCGCCCCAAGCATCAGAGACTCGCCAAGCCTACTGATTATAAAGAGAAGTGGTGGCATCGAGGGGGAAGGTTCCAGAGGGTGTGGGGTAGGGACAGCTTACTGAGGAGGTGTCTGCCCTGCAGTGGGTGTTCTCCTATTTCCAGAATCAGATCCTCCCAAAGCTGACATTTCCGGAAGGCTGAGCCTCCAGGCCCCAGGACAGGTGCAAGCTTGATCTTTCCTTCCCCTATCCCTCTGCCCTGCCCCCTTCCCGGCTCCTGACCTTGTGCCCCCTGCCACCAAGCTCCATCTGTTCTCAAAGGACCTGGCTAGAAGGCCCTTGAGGCCAGAGAGAGGCCGAGGGGCTACTTTGCCACTGTTTCCCAAGGATTTTTGTGAAGGGGAAGACGGATAGATTCTAGGAGAAGCTAGGAAGGATGCCAGCAATGAGCTTAACACCAAACACACTTTTGAGTTTGTTTTCTCCCAGGGAAGAAGAAGGAGAGAGCTGATGGAACAGGGAGCGGGCTATTACTCAGAAACTCATCCCCGACCATCTTTATCCCCCATGGAACTGGGGCCGGGGGAAATGAGCTCCACACTGAAACTAGAGAGGCTCCAGGTCCAGGTAACACCAGAGGAAGAATTCACTGACTGAAGAAGTAAACACTGGAATTGGTGAATGGGGAAGAAAACGAAAGAGAACTTTTTTTATAGAGAATTTATAAGGCAGAGGTTTCAAACTACATTTTAGCAATAAAATGTAGCCGTGTCTCCTCCCCAAGGCATTCTTCAGAATCCCGATATCTGAACAGACAGTCTCGAAGCATCTCCTGGGGAGCTCAGCCTTCTGCCCTCCTGGCGTCCCCAGGACCACCACCCTCCACAGCCTCTCCCTCCACCCACCACCACCAAGGGGCCCCCTGAGGACTCAAAGACCCAGAGGAGCTCAGTTTGAAAATCCTGTTGCAAAACCTCTCCTCTGTGTCCCCTCCACCCAAACCGCCTGGAGAAAAGTAAGCGCCCAACAAAGGACCATTTCTTTCCAATGTTTCGATGTTGTTGCTATTGGTAACACCAACCAGGCCCAAATGAGCTCTTCCAGACCTTGAGAATCCATGATATTTTGGGGCCCAGGGCATGGGCTGCCAGTCCACAGACGGTCCCCCAACCTGGTGTAGCACTCACCTCCTTCTCCCCACAGATGTTGCTGATGATGGAGCTGGAGGCCGGGCTGGAGGAGGGTCCCAGGACAGCGACCACCCCCTTGGGGAGGATCTGACACACTGTAGCCAGCAACAGGACACAGCGTGGGCAGCGGGAAAGGAAACAAGGCACTCATCAGGTGGTATGTGGGCTGGGTGCCCTGCCTGGGTTTCAGGCTCAAGTCCAACCTTCACCTGCTGGACCCTCACCTTCTGCCCCCGCTCCCCTTTCCCACCCTTCCAAACCCAGTGCCTCTCCTTTTCTGGACTAGGGGACTCCAGGACAGTTTTATTGGAGTTTATGGACGGTATTAAATGAGGAAATGTCCCAGGTTATGACAACATACGGCCACAGCCAACAGGGTGTATAAATTGTCTTGGCTGTCACTGAAGGACAGAGGCTAATGGCAGAAACCAGCAGACTCTATCCCGCCAGGCCTGCAGTGTGGGTGTTGGGAGGTACAGCCAGGCACGGCTGCCACAGGGGCTGAGGGCCCCGCTCACAGAACAGTCACCCGCCATGCAATCCGCTAGCCTATCTGATTTAAAGAGGAAGGGGAGGAAGAAAGGCAGACAAGCAGAGGGACGAAGGGTGGTAAGGATGATGCAGGCAAGAGAGGAAGAATCAGACTCAGCTACAGCCAAAGGGAGCAGAAGAGACAGAAGAAGAAAAAGAGAATGAGAGGCAGAAAAAGAGAGTGAGAGGCAAGGAGGGGGTCTCATGTCTCAATGCCACCCTCCGCCACTCCTGTTTACCTAGACCCCTGCGCGGTGCACCTGCTTCCCTGAGTGTCTTGGGCTTCCCCGTGGAGGAGCCCTTCCTTCCTCTATTCTGGACACTCACTCTCCTGTCAAAGAGCACCTCAAACGCCTCCTCCTTACACCTTCCCCCATTCCTTTGTGTGGAATCAATCTTCCCCAGGGCTCTTGAGGTCCCTGGTCTGTCCCTCTGTACTAAGACACTTGTAAATGTGCCTCTTTCGGTTTGTTGCTTAGGTATCGTTCTGCTCCCGCTAGATTTCAAACCCCGTCAGGACAGGACCTGAGCCATCCTTCTCTCTAAAGCCCCACTTCTCACCTCCTCAGTGGCCTCCGCATGTTTTTCTAGGTGCCTAGATCATATTCATTGAATAAATGAGTGGATGAATGGGCTATGTGGTCAGAAGAGGAGGAGAGAATCTCAGATTTTAAAACACCAGTGAACAAGAAAGGAAGGACGGGAGAAGAAGGAGGTGACAGACAGAACTTGAGATAATTCTCAGGATTCACACTGTGATATCAGAACCCAGGAGTTGCCTGGAATGTGCACTGAGGTTCCCTGACATGCTTGCTGCAAGGCACTCTTCCCTGCAAAACTCAAAGCTTGCCTCTGGACACGTTTATTTCCTACGCACGTCAAGAGTCAGGCCGAGCCATTTCCCAGGTCAGTAAACTGAGGTTAAGGGATCAGTGCAAGGCTCCTTGCTGAGCTGGCTGCAAAACCAACCCCTGCAACCCAGATGTTCTTTCTCCTAGGGTAGGGTCCTAACCACCGACCCACACGGCCACGTGATCGCCCTCAAGGAGACCAGCCGGTGGGAAGAGCCTCAGAGTCCAAATCCTAGTGCTTACCCCACAAACCACAAAGCTGCAAGCTCTCCTCCCAGCCTGCGGCTCGGGCAGGGATCCTGCCACACCACAGATCTCAGCTGGGTACCGGAGGGGGACTCGTCTGTACTGTGTAGGAACCATGCCCAGTGACAAAGTCACTGTGAGCAGGCCCCCTGTCGGAAGAGGGCTCTGCCAGTTTCAAGCAGTTTCCGTGTAAGTTAGCTCATGCGCTCTCAGCCCGCTTCGCTCTTACTGCCTGCTAGATGTCCTAAGTCAGCGGCCGTCAGACTACCATGGCTTTAGGGGTGAGTCTTGGTTCCTGATTTACCAACCAGGACACAGCATCCGAGGGATGCTCAGGGACTCCTCCAGAGTCACGCACCTCACACAGGTCAGAGCCCGCATCCGAAGTCGAGTGTGCTGGCCTCGTCCTGTCCGGTGCTCATTCTGCTCTCGAGGCCGCCCCGCACCCTGCAGCCTCAAGCACCCCTTCCCCCCTTCCAGTCCAGGTCCCCAGCCCATCTCTTTCTATCGAATCTGCTTCCCCAGGTCACCAGTGACTTCTTAGCGGTTCTCATCCTATTCTCTTGTTACAGTATTTGATGCTGCTGATGGCATTGCTCTTTTGAATTTCCTAACACCACCCAGCCCTGATTCTCGCCTGCTTCTCTGGCTCTGGTATCACCTAGTCATCACGTCCACGGCAGAGGGGCAGAGAGCACAGTCATTTAGAGCGCAGACTCCGACACAAGACTGCCTGGGTTTGAGTCCCGGCTCTGTCATTTCTAGCTGTGAGGCCCTGAGCAAGTTACCAAACCTCTCTGGGCCACTCCCTCATCATTAGAATGGAGATTCTAACAGTAGGGGTGGTGGGAGAATTAAAGTGATTTAATACACCCAAAGTGCTTAGAATGGCCCTGACATGCTACATGGCCTTATTAGGCCCACTGCATCGCGTGTGCTAGATTCTTCTCATAATCTGATTGGACCTTCATGTTTCTAGGAGGAAGATTCGGTATTTGCCCCTCTTTACAGATGGGGAAACTGAGGCTTAGAACATTGACAGAACTTGCTCAAGATCACAGGTGATACACACCAGAGCTGGGCTTGAACTCAGAAATCCATTGAGCACCAAAGCCCTGAACCACTCCACTTCACCCCACTTAGCTCTGCAAGCTCCCAGTGGAAGTCACCTGTGACTTTTCCCTGGCTTCCCTCACTGAATCCACTCACTCTACCTGTCAGCGGCCAAGTTCTGACTCCCTGACCTGCTCACCCACCATCCCATCCTTTCCACTCCCATTGCGACTGTTCCAAGTCAGTCCCTTTTTCCACCTGCCTCTTACTAAGGGGCTTCTCTGTCTTCAGAATTCTTCATTTCCGATCCATTCTCCAGACTGTGAGACAAATTATAATCCTAAAACACCGGTGTGTGTGTGCCGCTGCACGGCAGAAAGCGTGTCTTATTTACCTCTGGGCCCTCCAGACTTAGCACAGGGCCTGACTCAGAGTTATGTGCTGAAAAATAGTTGCTGAACCGCACGGAAGCCTGCTCACAACATTTTGCATAGGAAATTGGAAATAAGCTAAGGGTCCAATCATAAGGGAATACTTACCTAAAGTGTGGGTCATATACCCACATGAAATCTTGCTTAGGTATTTAAAATGCTTGTGAACAGTTAATAACAGTATTAAAAATATTTATGAAATAATATTAAGAGAAAGAAGCAGGATATAAAATTATACGTAGAGGTGTAGGAAGGCTACAGCTAAACAAATACGAAAAACAGTTATGAGCTGCAGAATGACTAGAAGATGTTATAAAAGCCCATGTTTACTGAGTGCTAATTATGGCCCATGCTAAACACTTCATATGAATGGATTTATTTCTCAGAATGACCTGATGAGATGGGAACCATTATTTCCTTTTACGGATGAGGAAACGGGACCAAAGGTTAAAGGTCAGAGTCAGGAGGCACACCCTCAATCCCTGGGCCCCGGGTCAGCACGTTCACCACTGTACCACACAGCCTCCCATGTGCATGGGGCTTAACTGGACATTCGTGGGGATTACTGACACTGAATGACTTTCTTGCCCTTTTTTCCCCTTTACTTTCTATCATGAGCATGTATTCCTTTCATAACATATCATTACAAAATATAGAATGTCCTAAGAAAAGTTTCTTCTGAGGAGCGAGTGAAGTCCAAAGGTATGCGATCGCCTCAAGATACCATCTTTCCAGAACTTCCTCCCATTTTCCTTCGGGCTACTCCACGTCAGCTCTCCCCGAACATGCTTCTTATTTTCCCACTCGAGCCTGTTCCCAAGTAGTTCTCTCTGACCAGACCAGGGGTTCGTAACCTAGGCTTAGAAGTCAGTGGTCTGTGAACACTTTGGGGGGAAAAGTGACATCACTATTTTTTCTCCTAACTGCAACCTGGCATTTCCTTCAATTTTGAACATAGGCAATAAATCTCAGTATCTTAACAGTACCTCTGACTTGGTCACCAGCAAACACCACAAATGCTTTCCTGTCACCCTGCAGGGCTACAGATAATCTTAAGAGATCATTTACATTATTACTTCAAAATTAGGCTAGCAGATGGACCTGTTGCTAGGCTTGGCTATTTAATACATTAATAAAGAAGCACATTGATTAATAAGTGATTATAAAAATGTTTTAACTGCATTTCCATGTAACTGGTTTCCTTGGTCATCCTATCTATTTTATTTTATTCATTTAAAAACACTTTTCTGTGAGGCACCTGGGTGACTCAGTCAGTTGAGTGGCTGACTCTTGGCTTTGGTTCGGGCCATGGTCTCAGGGAGTCTGCCTGAGATTCTCTCCCTTTCCTATTGCCCCTCCCCTTGCTCCTGAGCACGTGCTTTCTCTCTCTCTCTCTCAAATAAATAAATAAATCTTAAAAAGGAATACAAACACTTTTCTGAGAAGGAATCCATTAGCACCCCCAGGCGACCATGGTCCAGGCCCTCTCTTGCCCTTCTGCTCCGGCCCAGCTCAGATCTTGCCCCGGGGCAAGAAGACACCGCCTCCTCCTTCTACGTACATCACTCCGTGGCTCTGAGTCAGCTCCGCACTGGAGCTGCTGAGGCCGATCAGCCTCCCTGTTCTCTGAATTCTTGGCCAGCTTCTGCCCCAAGCTGGTTCATTATGATGGGCCTCAATAGAGAGAAGCTTCTCCTAAAAATAAATTCTTATAGAAGGCTAAAATCCCTTATTCCCAATTCCAAAAATCCAAAAGCCTCTGAAGCTGGATGGTTTTCACCAAGCTCGTTTGGTGGCAAATCTGATCTAAATAGACAGATGTGAGGTTATTAACAGCATGCGAATATTTGAATACAGGTATGCATGTATTTGAGTATGGGGTTCTGCCCCAAGCCCCACCTGGAGATGTTACTTAAGGTATGGTGTACATACCACATGACTTTCCCAATATCTGGAAAGTTCTGGATTCTGAACACATCCAGCCTTGTGGGTTCCATTCTGAGTGTCCATCTCCCATCTCCCACACCGAACTGGGAACTCCTTGAGGGCTTGGGTCACGCCAATTCAGCACTGGCAAAAAGGAATTGCTCCACAGATGTTTGTTCAACTGAATTGAAATGATCCAATCCCCATGGCGCAGAGATTTCCTGGGGTCTGGGAATTGTTCTCTCTCGTTCCCTCTAAGGGATGCCCTGCTCAAGACAAATGGAAACTGATTACGAAGGGCCTCAGCTCTGAAGCCTCTGTGACCTGGACTTGGCAGGCCCAGGCCATCTGCATGAAGGCCCTGAGCAGTCTGTGGGAGAGACAGGAGGGGAGGGCGGTACACTTTACCTCTGCCTCCCAGGGAGCAGGAGAGAGAGGGAATGGGGAGATAGGAGTGACATTGCCATGGCAACAAAGTTTCCGAGCCAGTAGAGGCATTGGAAGACAAGGGTCAGAGAAGCTGCTGGAACAAAAGGCTGTGATGGGGTATAGTAAGGGGGATAGATTTCGTCCCCTCAAGATGCCAGCTCTAGCCTGGATCCCAAGTCCTTCTCTGAGTCTTTGCAGAGAGAGGAAGGGTCTGGCTGGGATGCAGACGGTACAGAGGGGTTAACCGTGGGCACCACTGATTCCAGGCCCTCTAGGGCAGGGGCGGCCTCCCAGGGGGCACAGGGTCCTCTTCACTTACAGCATGACACTTTCGGGGAGCTACTCAGCGGCTCCCTGAGCCCATGTGGGGAGTGCGCCTGGCCATCGGGAGCTGACAATGAGGTGGACCAGAGGGGGCAGGGAGAACCCAGAGTCCTTCCCATCAAAACACGTCACGATGCCGCAGCCCAAGTGGGGCGGGGGGCAAGGTCTCTCTGTGTCTGGTGGGGCTTCACACTCGCCACAAAGCGAAGCCCCGACTGTCCCGGAGCAAACCAAACACCCGCCTCGATCCACCTGGAAGAACGTCTCCTCACCTGTCGCAGAGCCTTCGGGCGCATGCTCCGCTCTTAACCCCCCCACCCCGAGAGCCGACAGCGGGCCGAACTGGGGGGGGGGGGCTTGCCGGTCCCCGAGCTGAGGAACGGGGTGCGTGAGGGTGAGCGTGCCAGGCCTCTGCGCCTGGTGGGGCTCTCCCTGGTCAGAGAACTCAGAACTGCCATCGGCCTCCCCGCTCACCCACGGCCTCGGCCCGGCCCCACACCAGCATGAGAGCAGCACCACCATCTACTGGGGGCACCCCGTGTGCCGGCCCCAGGCTGGCAGACACGCTAGCTCCCTGAATCCTTACATCGTCCTGCGAGGGAGGAGTCACTATACGAATTCTTCTTCTCCTACTACGTGAAATGTACCCTGTATCGGGCACTGCTCCAAGTCTTACAAGTGCATCATCTCATTTAATCCTCAAAAAACTGGGGTTCCTGGGTGGCTCAGTCAGTTAAGCATCCACCTTCAGCTCAGGTCATGATCCCAGGGTCCTGGGATAGAGCCCCACCTCTGGCTCCCTGCTCAGCGGGGAGTCTGCTTCTCCCTCTGCCCTTCCCCACTGTTCAAACTCCCTCTCTCTTTCTCTCTCATAAATAAATAAATACCTTAAAAAAAAAAACAAAACCCTGAAGAAACCTCTCAAAGGGGAGCATGGGTGGCATAGTCAGTGAAGCATCTGCCTTTGGCTCAGGTCATGATTCCGGGGTCCTGGGATTGACCCTGAGCCCTGGGGCTCGGTGCGCAGCAGGGAACCTGCTTCCCCCTCTCACTCTGCCCCTCCCCCTGCTCATGCTCCCTCCCTCACTCTCTCAAATAAATAAAATTAAAAAAAAAACAAAACAAAACTCTTGAAGTAAGAACTGTTACTATTCTCATTTTACAGATAAGGTCTCAGGCACAGAATATAAGCCCGAGGTGCTGGTAGAGCCAGGATTAGGATCCTGGTGTGTCCAACTCCAGAAACTGACCCCTATTCTATACCATTCTCTAACCCTGGGCCTCAGCACTGCCGCACAGAAACTCTCTGCTCCAGCCACACCCATCCGTCACCGTGGCCCAAGGCACGTTGCTTCCTGCCCTGAGCCCTTGCTCATGCATGCCATCTGTGTGGGTGCCTGCTTCCCCTTCTCTCTGCCCACCAAACATTCCATGGTCCAGCCCAGAGGCCTTACCTGACCACCGGCTACACCTCAGACCTATTCCTGACCACCCTCGGCCCCTGTCTGAGCCACACAGCAGAGCTACTGAACTTTATGTCACTTTTCAGATGTTTGGGTTTTAACCACCTCCTAGAAAACACTGTGAGCCTCAGTTTCCCCATCTGATCCTCAACCATAAGGAGGTTGCACCAAATGATTTCTAAGCACTGCACTTCCATGTGTTTCTGAGTCCATACTGTGCACCCGTGACATGGGGAGCTCAGAGTGTGGGGAGCAAGGAATGTTTGTTGAATGACTCATCACTATGCGTGTGACTTCTTTCTCTGGAGACTTCTCGCTTTTTCGCCTTTATGCTGCCTTGGATTTGTTCTATCGAACTGACGGAGGGATGCTTGCCGTCTCTGACTAGAGTCGGCTCCGAATCACCCGAGGTCACGCCCACGGAGCCTGTGAGCAGCTCGGGGAGCTCGTGCAGGAGGAGCAAGCTCGCAGCCAGAACACCACGTGCTGGGCCCCTCTCCAGGCTCACAGGGGCCACATGCGGCCGGATAACCGGCACGCCTCGGGGTTTCCAGGGGAAACAGTGTGGACAGCTGATAGCACGCTTGGCCTCACGGAGACAAACCACAGCAGAGGCGAGGGGTTGACAGGGAGGCCCCCGCTTCTAGCTCCACAGTAAATTAAACTTCAAACTGACTCCATCAGCAGCAAGTGCCTCCGGGTGTTTGGATGATAAGGGGGTGGGCACCCCGTTAAGCTCCAATACAGCAGCCTCGGGAGACATGCTGATCTATGGGACAGAGAGCGGGGCAAGGCCTGTGGGACCCTCCCTGCACAGGAAAAGCTGAGGTGGAGATAAGATACAAACGCAGGGAGGGAAAGGGCCAGGCGGGAGGGGGATGACCTCAGGGGTCTTGTTCATCCCTCTCATTGCAGATCCGTGGGCTGCGTGGACGGAGTCGGGAAGTCAAACATCAAGAAGCCTGTGGCCATGGTGAAGGGGCAGGGAGGCGAAGGGAACCGGACTTGGGTTTGAGGAAGCCCTACGGGTGACCCTCACTTTAAATAAACCCATTGTATGAACATCTAAGTGAACCAGATACAGCAGGAAGTGATTTTGCACTTGTAAATTTCCAGTGTCCAGGGTTGTTATTAATTATGCCCCGTCTGGTACTTCCCACCTCCCAGCCTCGTTTTGAATCATCAGATGAGGAGGTGGAACTCTGGACGCCAGCATCTTCAGATTCTTTACACTGTGCAATCTTGGATTCTCAAAATAGTCATTGTTCCCCTCGACTGATACTCCCACCCTGAACATGATTCATGAAAGCGCAATTTGTACAGAACTTTTGGAAACTCACCTATTTGCTGCAAGTACATACTACTGTCCATTGCTGGAACGTTACTGCCCCAGCTTAGAGCAGAACTCGGCTCTCCACAACCAAAAATGTCACCGCTAGGGTCTCTTTCGTCCCCCTAGAGCAGAGTGCCTGGCCAGGGGTGACAGATGTGAGGTTGGGGGCACTGTTCAGGGCCCCAGACTGGCTCAAATAGGTTTACGTTAATAATGCAAATTAGCCCTGGGCCCCTAGCCTGGGGAAAGCACAGCCCGTGACACTGAGTAGCAGCTGGCTTTGGGTGGTCCATGGCAACTTCCAAAGGCTCAACACTGTCAGAGGTATCAAGCCCAGAAAACTGGAAAGAGAAAAGGAATGTCCAGTTATGATGGATGCCCCGTGAGGTGTGCCGACATTTGGAGAGGCCACGTGGGAGGAGTTGGGAGGTAGGTGGTGCTGCCATGTACAGAGAGCTGAACTTTGAACAGAGGAGAGAGGCAGATGATGGTAAGAGGGGAAGGAAGCCTGCTCAGAGGAGGGGCTGAGAGCTCACAGCGAAGTCCCCAGCAGCCTTTTAGTGATGCCAGTTGCACGCCTGAGGCTAAGCACCTCACCACCGGTGTCCCATGCTGTGCTCCAAATGACCCTAGCAGGTGACATCACCATCCCTTCATTTTACCAATGCAGAAACTATAATACAAAAAGGTCCGCATCCCGTCCACAGGTACGTAGCTCGTAAATAGTAGAGCCAGGATTTAAAGCTGGCCAGTCTGATTCTAAAACCCATGTTCTTGCTCTTTATAACACAGACGCCCCAACGTAGGCATCGCAGAGCTATTGTCCCTCCTTGATCCGGGGACCCTGTCTCCCTCCTCTCTCCCCTGACACTGCCACTGAAATCCAGTCCCCGCCTGGCTTGAGCCAACAGCACTTACCTGTTCTCTCCCTTACTATGGGAGGAAAAGAGCTGGGCTGCAACCTTCCTATGAATTATCTGGGTGGTGTTTAAAATCCATTGTGGGGGAACAGCTCTGGCTTCAGATGAAAGGCCTTTGGAGTAGAAAGATCCAGAATCCCTGTTTCTAACAAATGCTAATCATGTCTCAAACACATTGAGATGTAAAAGCTGAACCAAGGGTTACTAGCTAATAAAACACTTGGCGCCTAAAAGAAGGGCATGAAAAAGATGCCCCAAAGCTCTCTAACGTGAAATAAAAATATCAGTTTCTTTTATTCCCCTGATTCATCTGGCTTAATATTTTAGAAGTATTGACTTTAAGAAGCCAGGCTTCATGGGTCACCCGGAGAGGAAATTTACATGTGCTAATGACCCCCATCCACAATGTGCAATTTGTGCCCTGTTCCACCAGGGGAACCTGAAGAACCGAAGAGAAGAGAAGGAAGGAGAAGCTGGCTTTCGGAAATGCGCTCTATGGCGCTCTCTAGGAATCTGGATCCCCGTCAGAGACCTGTCCTCCTGGACAAGGAACCACTACAGACCGGACTAGGAGAGTCACAAGAAGTTGTTGCCGGTATTTCTGATTTCATTCACAAGATGCAGGCACACTGGAATCTTACTTTCATTGTACTAGAACTTCATCTCTTTGCCAGTGAGGATTTCTAGCTGCTCCTTGATGAATCCCCACTGCCTGGAACAGAATACAGCTGGCGCTCACTACATACGTACTGCCTGACCGACTGAATAAGTATGTGGGTATTTCAGGCACCTGTTCTTCCTCCATTCCCCCATCGGGAGGCATCTATGTCCACAGATCCTGCTGGTCTCACCAGTCCTGTTCTGTAGGGCACAAACCCACTCTTGGTCCCTAAGCCTGGATGCTGTCTCCATGGGTCTTAGGCCCATTTGGCCAACACTCGTGACTGGTGAGCTCGGCCATGGCAAGATGAGCTGGACCCATCAGATCCTCTACCTTGGAAATTCAAGCCAAGAGATGCTGATGGAAGCCACCACTGATGTACACACCGAGGAGAGACTATAAGCCACCTGATGGCAGGGACTGTGTCTACCTCGTTTTCCACACTGTTCCCAATGCATAATATCTGCGTCACGCCTGAAAAGGAGTACCTGCTCAATAAAAGTTGCTTGAATAAATAGAGAAAGAGTAAATAGGGCCTGTGTGGCCATGTGGGGCAGGTGTGTGATGAATGAGCCAGGGAAATCGATAAGCCAGAAGAGGAAGAGCACAGATTCGATGCCACAAGAGCTTTAAAGGAATCAGAGACAGAGCTGCTGTCTTCCTCCCTTCCTGTTCTCTCTGGACCCATAGGACGTCCTACCTACCGCACTTGGACCAGTGGGATGTGTCTCTTCGCTCGCAGTACTAATGGCCCAGACCACAACATGGCTGAATCCCCCCACCCCCGGAAGACCAGCTGTCTCAATATATACTTGAGCAAGTTGTTTTTTTGTTTTTGTCTGTTTTTGCCTTTGAGTGTAACCAAAGGTTGAAATGGGTGACAAAGGGAGGAGATGGGGCGGAGTCCTAGGGAAGAGACATTATCACCTCTCCAGGCTGAGGGGCTCCTATCCTGCCCTCTGCATGGGGGTTGTTCACAGCCAGCTCGGCTCTGAGCCACCGGCCCACTGACTGGGAAGCTCATCCTGGAAAGTTGTCAAGGTAACACCAGCAGGACACCAGAGAATTCTAGGGAGGGCGTTGTGGACTGGGTGTGGCCTTGCAGGGTGAGCACATGACTGCAGGGTTCTGGGCTGCCTCAGCCCTTGACTCGCTCTGTGGATGGGCAAGTTATTCATCATTTTTGAGCCTCAGTTTCTCTTGGAGAGTGGGGACAGGAACACTTAACTCTGGTGTTGGTAGAATTAAAAGCAGTGCCCAGCACGTGGTAAGGGCTCCATACACGGGACCTCAGTGCCCTATTGTGTATGTCTGGAAAGCACTGCAGCTCACAGAGGATTTCGCTCTATTTTACATCCTTTAAACCCCACAACAATCTACAAGATTTGCAAAGTACAGCCTAGCATTCCCATTTTGCAGATGAAGAAATTGAGGTTAAACAGGATACGTACTTTGTCCAAGGTCACCCACAGAACGGTCAAACTCCATCCCAAGTCCCACAGTGCTGCCCTCAGCACAAACCAGCAAGATAGGAGATCAGATGTGCGCTGACTAAGCGACCCCCCAGCTGGCTACATCTCTCTTTTCTTAATCACACACAAGGTGTCATTCAGGGATTTGTGTACAATATGTCCAGGAGATGAATGAATCCATAGATGAAGGAATGAATGAGTGGGTGAATGAATGAATGAATGAATGAGTATCCTGTCTTAACTCTACTCCACACATATCTGGCAACAAAACCTGGGGCTCTCCTCCAGACTGAGCCCTACGGGGCCTGCTGCTGCATGTTTCTCTCCCTCTCTGGGGGAATATCTAACCACAGGCCTAGTGATAGGTGCAGCTCACCCTATCAGCCCCTCCTGCCAGCAAGGAAAGCAGAGGGCAGCCCTGTTCATTCTACGTACTGGTTTCTGCAGTCTCGTACTCGCTGTCTCTGAGAAGCTCAAAGATGTCCACTTCGACCTTGGCCTTGCCCAGCCTCTCAGGAGCGCGGTTGATGCGGTTCTTGGCCAGGGTGATGGAGAGCCGCTCCCCTCTGCTGCACTCCATGGGGTCATCCAAGATAGCAGCTGTGGGCAGGCAACCACACGGACACAGTTGGTACCCTCTCCCGTTACCCTCCTCTTCTCCAGTCTCCCCCCCACTGCCACCTTCCTCTGCCAGGCAGCTCCCGCCTCCCCTCCCCCCTGCCATCCTTGGAACTATTCCCAAAGCAAGTTCTCTACACGCTGAGGGTATTGGTTTGTAGCCAAGTGCGCCCGGGAATTCTAATGCGCATATCGGCCTCAGGAACCGCGTCATGTCACGGCAGGCCACCGGGGTCTATGTGTACGAGGCCCCGAGGCCCAGACATGGTGACACGCTTGGAGGTGCACTGACATGCACACACAGGCACACGTGTGCGAAGGAAGGGACACAGGGGCCGTCCTTTGACAGTGGTATTCTGGGCATCGGCAGAACTCTCCCTGAGACAAGAGAGGGTGAAAGGACACCAGGCATGAGAGTGAGAGCCATGGCTGACACTGCTAAATGCCAGCTCTCCGGGCTCTGACGCTGATGAACCATGTCAGCCGGTGAGCCAGGCAGTTTCTCTGAACTTCTTTTCCTCACTGAACGTGTGAGGAAGACAACCTCAGGGGCTTGGTGTGAGGATTCAGTAAGATAATGTATGTAAGTGATACATCACACAAGTTTAATCGGTGTGACTTACTATGAATGGTTCGAGTGGTATAATTCCAAGAGCTGCCCAACTTCCAGAAGCAGCATTAAGGGTAAGTGTTCTAGTAGCCTACAGACCTGTGTTCAAATCCCAGCTCCACCCCGTATCAGCTCTGAGACCTCAGTTTCCTCACTGGTAGAATGGGGAGAAAGCCCACTCCTTGGGCCATTGTGAAGATTACCTGAATAGTCTGTGTGAGGTGCTTAGCACAGTACCTGAGTCGCTCAACAAATCTAGCTCTGGGTATCATTCATCCTCTTGGTAGAGGAAGCTACGAGATTGAAAATCTCTACGAAAACTCGTATATATGTGGTCACAGCAGCATTACTCGTAATCGCTCAGAAGTGGAAAAAATCCAAGTCCCCATCAACTGATGCATGAATAAGCCAAATGTGGTATATCTCTACAATGGAATAGTACTCAACAATAAAAAAGAACGAAGTACTCACACAGGCCACAACATGGATAAACCCTGAAAACACGAAGCTTAGTTAAAGAAACCAGACACTAAATACTGCACACAGGATGATTTCATTTATAAGAAATTTCCAGAACAGATAAATCCACAGACGCAGAAAGTAGATCAGTGGTTGCCTAATGGCAGTGATGGAAAAGCTGGAACAAAGGGGGGGGTGTGTGACTGCTGATGCATACACAGTGTTTCTTTTGGGGGTGCTGAAAAATGCTCTAAAATTGATCATGGTGATAGATGCATAACTCTGAATACACTAAAAACCACTGAGTTGTACACTTTAAGCGGGTGAATCGTGTGGTATATCGATTATATTTTAATAAAGCTCTTACAGAAAAAAAAAGAAGAAGAAATATCAAGCTTATGTTTCAGAGGTTGAAGGCTCAGAAAAGCAACATGGGGAATTGAGCCAAATAGGTTTCACCGACACGTGGCCCTTGAATCTCTGGGGCTGGCGTGGACAGAAGAGACCCAGGTCCCATGCTGTCTTTTCTGTTCACTGCTCCCATACCTACTGTGACCCATTTTCCAAACTGAAAACCGGGACACAGAATATTACAAAGCTTTCCCCCCCCCCAATTTGTGGATGTGTTTATATGTACAGCCTTGTTGAACAATAAAAATTAGATTTCATTAACACCGGTCGGGCCATACTCTGGGCAACAGAGGCACATCCCAAGACCCAGCCATTCCAGGGGGCTTCTGTGAATTAGGTAGCAAAGTCTTCACACACCTGGTATGATCACCACCGGCAAGAGCGGCCGAAGAAATTACTATTACTCTACACGTGTGCCTGAAGAGTCTGAGGACACCCGAAACACCTACCCAGGTGACCTCAGGAAAGCAAGACCAGGATGAGAATGTTACTCAGGAAGCAGAAACCCAAACAATTGTGCTGTGCTGTCCCAGGAGGAAAACTCTGGGAAGAGAAAGGAAGAAGGTACAGAAGTGGTTCTCAAATGGTGTTCCTTGGAGGGCCCTGGGCTCCATGAGGAAGCAGGGGGAGAGACCACAAGGGGTCTCCAGTCCCTGCCAGCTTCAACCAACACACCTCCACACCCGTCAGTTTTGGAAACTGGGGTTCCACAGAAGACTTGATAAGGAAAAAAATGTTTCAGTGTATATATAATATAATAGAAATCATTAGTCTAGTCCTAAAGCATAGAAAAGAGACACCTGAAATGTCAGGAATTGGCATAGCCATCACACACAAATTATGAGAAAGAGGCACGGGATCCCTGGCCCGCGAGCTTTCCGTGAAGGGGCACACATTAATTCAGTGACAACGGTAGCGTAAATGCTCAGTGGACATATCTCCCTTAAGCTCTACGACTCTGTGAGACAAGTGTGTTCTTTCTGTTATTCTCACCTGGAGATGAGGAAATGCTCAGAGAGCTCAAGGGACCTGCTCACATTCACAGGGCTGGGGAGTGGGAGAGGCGGACAGTGACCCCAGGTCGGCCTCATGCCGACCCTGTACCCGGAACCAAGGCTCATCCTCCTCCTAGTGAAACTTGTCTTCGTCGGGATTTGCGGCTGAGCAGGGGGCGTCCTGGGTAGGTGTGCCTCAGTCGGCTCAGGCTGCTGCCACAAAATACCGTAGACTGGGTGGCTTACACAGCTCCCGGTTCTGGAGGTGGGGAGACCTGAGATTAGGGTGCTCGCATAGTTGGGTTCTACAAGGCGCCTGCTTCCTGGTTTGCGGTCACCTGCCTTCTCACACGGTCCTCACAGGGTAGAGAGAAAAGGACAACATTCTCTGGACTCTTCTTCTAAGGGCACTCATCCTGTCATGGAGGTCCCACCACCCTCATGACCTCATCTCAATGGAATGCTTTCCTAAGGTCCCACCTCCTAATACCATCCTATTGGGGGTAGGATTTCAACACATGAATCTTGGGAGGACACAGTTCCCTCCATAGCAGTGGGGCACATGAGCTTTTAGCCACCGTAAAGAAAGTCTCACCAAGGCAAATCAACTCTGAAACACTAACAGGCAGGACCCTGGAGTTCTGGACATTCCGCTAGCTACTGCTCCCAGCCCTCATGAGATTTCTAGAGGGGAGGGTATCTTTTTCTTTGGACCACAGGACCTTTAAATACTAGGAAATCACTTGCAATAAAATAATTAATAAAACAATCTCTCAGAGAACACTCACGTCCCCTGTAAATCTAGGAGGGAACTCAGCCGTCTAGGCCGGAAGGGGGATTACTTCGGTAATGTTTTGATAAGGTTGTTCATGCCACAGATGGTGGACTTGCCTCTGTCCCATCAGTAGACAAAGGGCACAATCAGCCCTATACCGCAGGAGGCAACACACATCCAGTAGTCTGTTTCAGGGTTGTGTACTCTCTTCTTGAACAGTACACGTTCAGGACACGTGCTATGGACTGGATGTGTCTGTCTCCATCCTCCCCCATTCACATGTTGAAACCTTAACCTCCCAATGTGACTACATTAAGAGACAGCGCCTTGGAGAGGTAATTAAAGTGACCTGAAGTCATAAGAGTAAGGCCTTGATCAGATAGGATGAGTTTCCTTTTTTTTTTTTTTAAAGATTTTATTTATTTATTCGAGAGAGATAGAGACAGCCAGCGAGAGAGGGAACACAAGCAGGGGGAGTGGAGAGGAAGAAGCAGGCTCATAGTGGAGGAGCCTGATGTGGGGCTTGATCCCATAACGCCGGGATCACGCCCTGAGCTGAAGGCAGACGCCCAACCGCTGTGCCACCCAGGCGCCCCAGGATGAGTGTCCTTCTAAGAGATGCCGGAGAGAGCTCTCTCTCTCCTACTATGTGAGGATACGGCGAGAAGGCAAGCCAGGAACAAGGCTCTCTCTAGAAACCAATACCGCTGGCACCTTGATCTTGGACGTCCAGCCTCCAGAACTGGGAGAATAAATGTCTGTTGTCGATGCCTGCCAGGCTGGGGTGTTTTGCTACGACAGCCCGAGCCGACAGAGATAATGTGCCGATACAAACCCAGACGTGGAGCACACCAGCCAGCCCTGGGACACCACATCACCAGCTCACAGAGCATCACTGGACATACTTGGAGACAGAGGCATCATGACCAGGTGCGCAGTAGGGAACGTGGGGATTTTCTACGAAGGGGCCTAGGAGGTCCCCCGAGTACCTCCTTCTTCTCTCCCTCCCCACAGGGTCCAAAGAAGGGCTCTGCACTCCACCTGCCTGACCTCTGTGCTCTGGGTACCACTTTTCATTAAGTTTTGGATTTAGACAATGATTAACTCCTGTCTGGGAACAGCGTCAGCGGGGTGGGTGGTTGGCATCAAACACGCTGGGATGAGAATAATCAGGATGATGACAGGAACCCAGATGCGGGGGCTGGGGACACGAAGGATGAGGTGCCAGCTCAGGCCCTGCTACGACAGTACAAGAACACATGCCCGACAGGCGGTTACCAAGAGCACGCTTGCTGTTTGGCAGTCCCCAGAGAGGGGCCTTGTGGGGGAGAGCAGTGTGCTTGGGACTGAGTGTGCGGCTGATGCTCCTGGCCCCTTGCTCTGTCCCCCAGGTCCGGCGATCACGCTGGGCTGGGCTGCTCAGGGCTCCCAGCCACTGCGAGGAGCGATATCATCTGGCACATCCTCCACCCCTGGGACTGCTCTGCAGAGAAGTCAGCTAGTGGGCACAGTAAGGCCAGGAGGTCAAGGCTGAGATGAGGACATGCCATCAGGGATCTGGGTCTTGCCCACGTTTCCAGTCGTGGGGACTCGTGCACAGGGACCCTTCCATGGCATGTACTCAACAGGCCTCTCTTGTGCCTAGGGAGCTGGTGACCCCTAACACTGACATTGGGCTTTTCTCAGCACAAGCCAACAGCTTTACCTCTGCCCAGGTCTGAGTTCTAAGGTTCATGCCAAGGAAAGGGCAGCCTCTTGACTCTGTGCCCACCTCCACCCCGAGGTCTTCTCTCCATGCTCTGGACTTAGGCCTATGTCTGCTCCAGAGAGGATGCTTCCCCTGGGACTGGCAGGCCTGGCTCTGCTTATTCTAATCCTTTCTGGCTCACCCAGTGACTGTGGCCATGATTATCGCTCTCCTGCTCAAAGTCCTCAGACCTCCCAATTAACTGAGGGTTGCTCCCATTTGAGTGTCTAGGATGGCACCAGGCCCTCTGCAGTCTGGCTTCCAAATGCCCTTCTAGCGGCAGCACCCCATTCCACCCCCACAGCGACAGCACCCCCACATTAGGACGAGGGCTGGCTTTACCTTCCCTCTCCATGCCTCTGCTGACACAAGCCCTGTCCCTTGTTCCCCCTTTCCTTATAAGGACTCTCCTTCTTCCCCGGCAGACCCACCTCTTCCAAGAAGCCCTCCCTGACTGCCCCAGCCCAGTGCTCTCCTTAGGTTTCTCGAGAGACCGCTCACTGCCTTGGGGGAGTGCTTACCTTTACTTCTCTCTCTAGAACTTCCCTCCACTAGCTTGAACCTGAAAAGCTCAGAGTGATCTCTCCTTCCTTGGAAACTCCCAGGTTCCCCATCCCAAATTAATTCCCTCTTCCTTAAAACTCCCACAGAAATTTCTCTGTACCTTTCATTAGACACTAATCACTTTTGACTTTTTTATTATGCCTATCTGTTTATCCGTCTTTTCTCCCCGAGGCAGCCAGCTCCTTGAGGCTGAGGGCCGTGGCTGATTCATCTCTGTACCTGCACAATTTCAGACGCGCGTGCAGTGGGCCCTTAATGAATGGTTATTGAGTGCAAGAATAATGTGACATGGTACAGAAGCATTAGCTGTAGCTCAGGCGGAGGGCGCCCTTCCCCCACCCCGCCGGAACCAGAGCTGCAGGGTGCGGGGCGGGTGTGGGGGACTCCCGGGCTCCCGGGGCTGGGGCTTCTCCTCTCTGCTCACCTGTGTAAAGAACAGGGCTTGCCCTCAACAGCCCAGATGTGACCCTTCAAGTTGGAAAATCAGCCTCCCTTAATCCTTCGGGTCTTCCAGAGTCTCCCTACTGAGGATTTCCGAGCACTTTGATAACTCTTATCTCTTACGGGGTGGGGTGGGGGGGACAAAGAGGCTTTTCCGGAGAGTTGGAGAGTCATGACAGGCAGGATCTCTAGCTCTGCCTTCAGCTGCTCGGCTCAGCCGGTTAGAGCCCCGTCCTAACAAGAAGAGATGCTTAGAGCCTCCTGGGAGCCAGCCAGCTTCGCTCCCAACCCCAGCGTCACCATTCACCTGACACCACCTGCCCCTGCTCACCTCTGACCCTCGTGCCCCTCTACGTACCCCCGAGCCCTGTGCGTCCCGGTCATCCCTCCTGCTGGAGGAAGCCACGCCAATGTGCAGGCCCCTCCACCCCAAACCCATGGCCTTCCTCCTCACCTGGGGCGCAACACAGGACCGCCCTCTGCCTTAGGCCTCGCCTGGCCAACTCCCACTCCCATTCCGGACTGTATCTGGGCTGGGGCTGCCGTCACAAAGCAGGGCAGACCGAGGAGTGCTTAAACAACAGACATTTATTTTCTTGGAGTCAGAGATCAGGGTGTGGGCAGGGTTGGTTTCTTCCGAGGCCTCCCTCCTCTGATCATCTCCCCGTGCCCTTATCCGGTCTTCCGTCTGTGCACAGCTGTATCCTCATCTCCTCTTCTTATGAGGACACCTGTCATACTGGATTAGGGCCCACACTAATGACTTCATTTTAATTTAATTATCTCTTCAAAGACACAATCTTCAAATACAGCCTCATTCTGAGGTGCTGGGAGTTAGGACTCTAACATATGGGGGTGGGTGGGTTGGACACAAGTCAGGCCATAACCTGGATTTTCACCTCTAGCCATCACCCAGCTCCCATCCCTTCTCTTGTCCACAGAGAGGTTAATCAGAGGCCACTTGCGGGGAACTGCCTACACTTAGTGCCCCCACCTCTTTTAAAAAAAAAAAAAAAAGTATGTATCAGCCCCAGATTTGATGTACAACTGAAAGATCTAGAAAAATGGCAGAATAACCTGCTCCCGTCCCACCAGTTTGGTTTCATTGTACTGACAACCTCAGCTGGCATCATGGACCATGAAGAAGCAAGACCAAAACACACAGGAGGGAAAATCCTGGGATTCTTTTTCTAGGGATGTAATACATACGTGCAAATAAAATGCCTCAGTGGAAAAAAAAAAAGTATGTATGTATGTCTGTAATCTCTACACCCAACATGGGGCTCAAACTCATGACCCCAGGATCAAGAGTTACATGCTCTTCCAACTGAACCAGCCAGGTATTCCTTTCCAACAGGCTCAGATCATGAGGGCCCCCGTTCTAGGAAAACCCCACCACACCTAGCTCTCCTCTCCCAACACCCTGCCTCACCACGCTTCTCTTCTCCCCTTGACCTTCCGTCTCTCCCCTAGACCAGCTCATTCCCCTTTGCTAAAACGTGCTCAGGGACTGTCGACAGACCTCACAGACCGTGTATGGCTCTCTGGTTCTCCCTTTCATCTTACCTTCAATCCAAACCAGACTTCTCAAGTGACGGATTGCTCAACATTTTGCTGACTTCACTTCATCTCATATCCCCTTTGACCAGTATAATCTGCCTTCCGTTCCCACCAGCTCACTCAGTCTGTACGTACAGAGTCACTGAAACAACCATTGTTGCGAAGTCAGGGGACACTTTGATACTTTGATTCTATCGCTAGCTGGCATTATTGTTCACCGTCTGCCAGGGGCTGTTCCAAGAACATCACATGTGCTGTTTCATTTAGTCCTCACACAACCTTGCAACGTACTGCCCCATTTTACAGGTGAGAAAACTGAGAAAGGGGCAGGGTGAGCAAATTGCCCAAGGTCACACAGCTCTTAATGGCAGGCTAGGTTTGGAGCCTGTGAGCTGCCACACTGCTCGGTTAAGCTGCCTCCTGGCTTCCTCTGAACCTGAGTCCTAAGTGTTTGGAGTCCTGAATCATGGGTCTTTTGCCTGAGACCCTCAACTTCCGAGGCTTCCATGACACGAAGCCCCTGGGATTTTCCTCCTGCTTCTCTGACCATTCTGTCAAGGTCCGCTGCTTCCTACTGAGTCTTCCATACCAGTGAGCTCCCAGGGTCTATGCAGAGCTCTCCTCTTGACTCACCCCCAAAGGCTTCCTAAGTGATCTTGACCCTTCACCTACGTCCACCTGCCTGATGACATCTCCACGTAAACATCTGATGAGCATCTCAAACTTATTAAGACCCTCTTACGTTCTTCCTGTGTTTAGCTAAAGACAGCACCAGCCACCCCAGCATCATGGCCTCACCTCAATCCCTCACCTCCAGTGGCTCTGGCTTTGCCCCTCACGATTTCCCAGCTCTGTCCCCTTCTCTCTCTCTCTATCTCAACACCATGGTCCAGTTTCAGTCCTTTCCTCTCGACTACTCAACTGCAACCTCTTGTCTCTCACCTGGTTTTCCCACCAAACTTCCAGGCACTGTGTGTCAGTCCTCAGTCATACCCACACGCAGCGGCCTGTCACTGCAAGGTGCAAACCCCTGCTTTTAGCATTCGGTCTCAAAATAAATGGAATTCCTTGGTGTGGCACTCAAGACCTGGCGCTCTCTCTCTCTCTCTCTCTCTCTCAAACCTTATGTCCTGCTTCTCCGCTCATCCCTCTCTTTCTAGAAATACCGAACTACCATAGCACCATCTCAACCCACACACGTGCGAGTACATGCACTCACATTCTGTCGTGTCCCTGTGCACTTTTACTCATGCTCCCCCTTCTGTCTTCCCACCTTTGCTCACTGACCATCTCATTCAGAATGAGTCCTCAACTCAGACATCCCCTCCTTCCGGAAGCTTTCTCTGAACACAGAAGTTGATCAAGGGCAGCAAGTATGTAGCCATAGAATCCCACACACACTCTATTTCAAATAATCAGTATTATCGTTAACTTCCCCTCCTTAATCTTTTCTATCCCCGGTGCCTGGCACCCTGCCTGACAAAAGGAGGCAGTCTATAAATGCTTGAGCCAAATTTGTTTTGGCTTTTGAGCGATGTTATGCCAACTTTTATTCCTTCCTTTAAAATTACTATTCTGACCCCATACATATATGGCCAGCTGATTTTGACAAAAGTGCAGTTAAAAAAATATTTTCAACCAATTGCACTGGAACAGTTGGATATCCATACGTTTACAAAGAAAAAGAAAAAGAAAAGGAAAAAGAACATTCAACCCTGTCTTGTACCATACATAAAACTTAAAACAGACCGTAGACCTAAGGATAAAACCTAACATTATAAAACTTCTAGAAGAAAATCTTTGTGGCTTTTAGTTAGAAAAGATTTCTTCGACATGACACCAAGAGCAAAACCCATAAAATAAAAAAAAAAAATTGACAAAGTGGACTTTATCAAAATTAAAAATGTCTGCTCTCCAAAAGCCACTATGAACAGAATGAAAAGACAAGCCACAGGCTGGGAGAAGATACTACACAAAAAGCATATACTCGATGAAGGACTTGTAACCAGAAAATACAAAGAACTCTCAAAACTCAATGATAAGAAATCAATCCAATTTTTAAAGATTAAAAGTAATCTCTACATCCAACCTGGGACTTGAACTCACAACCCCGAGATCAAGAGTCACACGCTCCACTGACTGAGCCAGCCAGGTGCCCCCCAAACAATCCAATTTTTTTTTTAAAAAATGTGCCAAAGATCTGAATATACACTTCAACAGAGAAGTTACATGGGTGTCAGATGAACATGTGAAAATACGCTCCACATCATTAGTCATGGGAAAATACAAATTAAAACCATAACAAGATCTCACCATCAATCTAGTAGAATGGTTAAATTAAAATGCTCGACCACACCGACCTGGCGAGGATCTGGAAGGACTGGAACTTTCCTGCACTATTGGCGGGAACATAAAATGGCATAACCCCTTGGAATGGTCATTTCTTAAGAAGTTAACCCCTGCCCCCCACCATATGATTAAGCCCCTCTACTCCTAGGTTATTAATCCAAAAGAAAGGAAAGCACAGGTCTACACAGAAACTCATACATAAATGTTCATAGCAACTTGCTCTGTGATAGTCGAAGACTGGAAACAACCACCCATAAGGGAGTGTGATTGGTAAATCCATACAACACAACAGTACTCGGTGATAAAACGGAATTTAAGAAGTCAGACAAAAAGAATAGGACTTTATGATTCCAGGTATATACACGTCTAGAAAATACACTCTAGTCTGTAGTGACAGGAAGCAGATTGGTGGTTGGCTGGGGATGGGTGAGCACAGGAAGAAGTGAGGAATGAGAGTGGCCCCACTTTCCTTGGGTGATGAAACATTCCATCATCTTGACTGTAGTGATGTTGTAAAGGGTGGATGCACGGCAAAACTTATCAAGTTGCATACTTCAAAATATAGGCAGTTTATTGTATGCAAATGATACCTCAATATTTTAAAAAATGCTTTGATGAGAAAAAAGTTACTATTCTTCTGGCTTCCTCCTCCTTTCTTCTACCCTCTCTCCTCCCCCTCAGCCTTTTAAACTCTGTGATCTATACCTACTGCCTCCAGTTCCTTTGCATCTTCTCCATTCTGAGCCTTCATCATCTCTGGATTCACTAAGGTTCTCCTTCCTTACAAATCCAAAGGTCTTCCTCTGGTTTTTTTAGGGTTTTGAGGCTCACATGTGACTGGAGGCTTTTTGTGGGTTGTCATGTTTTAACATCCCTGATATGACACTGGTCTGATTTTCATTCTGATCACCTTTGTTCCAAGCCCCTTCGAGCTCCAACTCCTTCCCCTTTTCTATAACCCTAGTTGGCAGTGTTCCCCAAACCTCACACTCTGGTTCAGTCCTCAGTCCACCTTCTCTTCATTGTATACTTTCTCCCCTGAAGAATTCATTCTCAACTATCAGCCCTATGTAGGTAATTCCAAAACCCCTATCCCCAGCCCCACTTGCCCCTCCACACATCAGACTCCCTTTTCTGTTGCTAAAGGGAACTGTCCTCTTGGAGGCCTTTCCAAACTCCATGTCCCAAATGTAACCCATTATCCTTTCGTAGAATGGAGGGCTCTTTCTGCCTTCCCAGTTTCAATTAATGGTCCATCTCCACACGTGGTCCATGGCCGAGCAGTCCTGCACTCGCCCCAGCCCTTCTGCCACTCTCCCTGCTCCGTCACTGAGGACCACCGAAGGATGCGCTCCCATTCTGCTCTCTTTCTGCTCCCACTGCCTCTCTCCTGCAACACCCCTCACCTGTTTCCTGCCTCCAGGCTTTCCTGTGTAAACGCAGCTTCTCCATATTGCAGATTCATCTGCCTGGCACCCACACTCTCCACAATCTGGCGCCACATGCCTTTCCAGGCTTATTTTCTACCAAATTCTTTGACCACTTAGTTACATTAAGGAAGTCCTTGCTGAACACTGAGTAGAGCCTGTCACTTTGCCCTCTCTTTTTTCGATGTGGTCTCTTCTTCCTGGAAAGCATTCAGCTTTTCTTTACCCATATCCAAACCCTATCTAAATTATGTGCCATTCTCAAGTCCACTCCTGCCCTGACCCAGGCACATGCCGGATGACTCCAGCCCACATTGATTTTGCCCTCTTCGAATCCTCCAAAGCGCTCACGGCCTGTGCCATTCATTCAGCACTTAATCTTGCACTTTGTAACTGACACAGGCAATGCATTCATCCATTAATCATTCCTTTATTTATTAATTCATCAAATACCTATTAAAACATCTATCTTAACCAAGGCGCTATGTACTTAGAGAAGGATAAGATGTATCTCTGCTTTCAAAGTGTCCAGAGGAGAAAATGGCCATAAAGTCAAATAGCCGCAATCCCATATGGTTATATGATATGATCAAACCCCACTATGATCCATCCATAAGCCATCCAGGTGCCCACGGTGCTGGGAAATTGCAGAAAACTATGAGTGGGTCTTTGGCTCTCCAAGACATTTCCGCGGAGGGGTGGAGAAAATAAGTGGTATAAGAGAGAAAATCACAGAGTTCCCAGGAAGCACAGACTCTTCTGGGTAGCGGAGAAAATTTGCTGGGAAGGCCTTGTGCATTTATCTATCACACACAGGTGTCCAGTGCCTACTGCCCCCCGGGTACCGCACCAGGCTTCACAGAAAAAACAACCTTGAAGCAGGCCCATGAGCTTCCCAGGGAGGCAGGGAAACAAAGTGCGTTCCGGTGTGCAGAGCCTCCGAAAGCGTGACCGCCTCAGCAGGTGGCGGGCCCGAGCACCTGGCAGGAGAGGCTGGAAGGGAGGACAGACGCCTGAGCAGGAAGGACCTTGTGTGTCATGCCAGGGAACAGGTAACTGGAACGGTAAGAACAAGTGGACCTTCGACAGACGGTGACATCATGAGATTTGCATTTTAGCCCTATCACTCATGGCACTGAAGGTATACTGGAGTGGGGACGGATACGTGAGCTGGGGAGATGAGTTCGGGGTGATGTTAAGAGCCCGGGACAAAGAGACGCGGCAGGTACCGAGGGGCAGGACGGTGAGGATCAAGGGGATGAGGCGGATTTGAGCCTGATTCACGAGGTGCCAGGGTGGCTGGCTGGGGAAGGGAGGAGGTGTTGTGAAGGGCTTCTGGCTTGATTATTTAGGTGGTGACGGTGATGTCACTGAGTAGCATCAGAACACAGGGGTGTAAAGATGAAGGCTGTTCTGTCCTGTCTCTGGAGAAGGGCCCAGATGATGAGTCTGGGGTCGTATTTGGTAAGCGTGGGGCACACTGTTTAGCAGCAGACGGTCACTGGCCTGGCTCCCCGGAGAACCATTCAGGCTAGAGACACAGACCCGGGGGACCCCAGGGCCAGGATGGCGATGACAATTTGGATCTGGCACAGGATGGCCAGTGAAGAGAGCGCAGGGATGAGGCTTTGGCCCTGCGGACTCAACATCTGTGGAGAATGTAGAGAAAGAAAAGCTGATACAAATGAGACGCAGCAGTGAGGCTGGACGAAAGTCAAATAAAACAAAAACTGAGAACCATCTATGAGCTTTGGCAACTTGGAGGTCACCGTGGAGCCTGGTGAGAGCCATTCCAGGAGGGGGTGGCCGCGGGGGTGGGGAGCAGCAGGCAGATCCAGCCGCTGGAGAAGGGGCTAAGAAGGTCGATGAGTCAAGCAGCTTGTCTTCAGGGAAGAAGTGTGATTAGGGCAGTAGGTGGAGTGAATCACATTGCCCAAGGAAGTTTTTAAATTCATAGGAGAGGAGCTCAGAAGAAGGAGCCAGAGGGGAGGGAGAAGCTGACAACGTCAGAAGCCAGGGGGCACTTTCTGAAGCAAGTGCTGCAAAAAGAAGAGCAGAGAAAGAGCCTGGGGCACAGGGTCACAGGGTCACAGGGTGTAGGCTCACGTGGGACAAGAGAGGGCAAGCTGAGAGAAGGGAGAAGCCACCTGCGGAGACGGCTTGCTGGCCCCCAGGCCTTTCTCCCGTTCTGCCTTCTAATCCTGAAACACCCTGAGTGTCACCTGCATGGCTACCCAACCACAGACCACACTTCCCGGCCTCCTCTGCAGCTGGGGGAGGCCAAGGGCTGAAGTGGGACAGTGAGTTTGAGTGGAAATGACCATGACACATCCAGGCCATCCCCCTGCCCTGGACTCTCCTTCCCTTTTTCTGCTCACTGTAAATACTGACCATAGAAGTGTATGGAAACTATGCACTGATGAGGGCAACACTGCTTCCCGCCCTCCGTCCCCGGCCAGCCCTGGACCACGGCCCACCTGTGGACTCACACTCACAGAAATACTCTTCCAGCTTTGAAACACGGCATATGAATTCAGCTAGCTTTGCTACCAAAGCTCAGCCTATGCCCCAGCTCAGTGCTGTCCAACAGGAATGTGATGCAAGCCGCGCTTGTAATTGTACATTCTCTAGCAGCCCCAGGTAAAACAAGTAAAAAGAAGCAGGCAAAATTATGAAATTAATTTAAATGATACACTTTCTTTAACCCAAATTTCCAACTATTATTATTTCTCCAATATAAAATCGTTGAGATCTTTTGTATTGTTTTCATACTAAAACTTCAAAATCCAGTGTATGTTTCGTACTTAACATTCCATCTGACGGGCGCCTGGGTGGTTCAGTTGCTGAAGCGTCTGATTCTTGATTTCGGCTCAGGTCATGATCTCAGGGTCGTGAGATCGAACCCCGTGTGGGGCTCTGCGCTCAGCGCAGCGTCTGCTGGGGATTCTCTCTCTTCCTCTGCCCCTCCCCCACTCACACAAGCACATACTTTCTAAAATAAGTAAATGAATAAATAAAATCCTAAAAAAAAAAAAAAAGAAACAACACTCTATCGCAATTCAGACATGCCATATTTCAAGTGCTCAACAGTCAGTGGCTATCACACTGGACACAGTCGGTCTAATACTAATCGATACAGCTCTAAATAAATATTTGGGCAGAGGGGGAGTTGAGAGAGACTGAGCTGGACAGCTTCCATTCTCTCTGAAAAGAGGCAAGATCATCACCTTCTGAGCAATAGTGGCAAAGACGGCGTGGGTGTTTCAGGCGAAAGCTGAGAACAGGTGTTCCAACACGTAACCGTGTTGCTGTTTGGGCCCGGATGAAATGTGGAGAAGTTGGTGGGTTTTTGCAAGCACCCGCCGGGCACAGATAAAAGCAAGGCAGGGAGACGTCTGTGCTATCATGGGTAGGAGGCCCTGGGTGGGAGGCAGGATGAGGGTACACAGGAGGTGAAGGCACGATGAGGAAAGGGTGAAACCCAGGAAAAGTTGTCCAAATGAACAGACCCTGCAGCCCTGAAAGGCTACGGAAACTTGGGAGGACGTGGATACGTGGATGTGGCAAGAGCTTTCGTAGTGGGAGCAAGATGGAGAAAGTGGGGAGCAGAGGACACTCTTGCAGGCCGTGGGATTTTGAAACTTTGGGTTTCAGAACCAGAAGAGGACCCAGCATTGCCACGATCCTGACAGTGGGTTAGAAAGCGACAGAGAGGAGAAGGCCACTGGAGGTGGAAGTTACGTATCCTCAAGGCAATGGCCCGAGACCACGGCCCCATGGGCACTGGGGACGATCCAGCGAGAGCAAAGGTAGAGAAGAGAGGAGGTGGTGAGCCAGGAATCACAGCCCTATGCAAGAATTGCAGGAGTCAGGTGGAGTGGAGTGGGAAACAAGGCAGGACAGGCAAGATGGGGAGCAGGGAAATCCAGCCGTCCCCCCACCCCTTGTGAGCAGTTGCCTCTGGAGACAGGTGAAAGGGAAACACTCCATCCAAGTGTTTGGGTTCTCCCCAGGATGGGGCTCTGTGGCAAGCCAAAAAGGGCCTGCAGGGAGGTCTGGAGAGGGCGTACAAGCTGGGGAGAAAGCACAGAGCAGCAAGGGGGAGTGATCCCAGGGAAGGTGGGTGATGGGGCCAGTGTCCCAGAGGAGGGGGGCAGAGTGTTGCTTTCTGATGCCACAAGACAGCTCTCTGAATGGTGAACACCTCGAGGGCTGAAGCCACGTCTCATCATTTCCCGTGGCCCGCACACGACTCACTGCAGATGCGGGCAAATGCTACACGCCGTGCGTGCCTTCCAGACGTGTTAGAAGACCTGATCGCGATGTGTGTTGACTGTTGGGACTTTTACAACACTGTTCACCTTTAGCTCCATCCCTTCATCCTTCATCCTCCCACAGGTAACCAAAGCACATGATCCCTGGAAACAAATTCACGAACACAGTCTCTGGCATGACCAGCAACTACATCTGCATTTAGCGCCTTATTAATACAGCTGTTCTGTAAGGTCTCCGCATACCCCATTGATATTCCCACGTAACCCAGAGCTGCCTTCTCTCTCTGGATAGTGCCACCTCCCTCTAGGTTTTCTCTGGGGGAAGGACAGTCCCCATGGGTTCTCATGGTCACAGAGGGAGCCACCAGCTTTGGTGGCAGCTCCCAGGCTGGCTTTGGGTGGACCAGATGCACGACTGCAGCAGGGCAGTGCCAGCATCCCCCCACTCAAGGCTCCCTGCGCACAGAGCCGGGAGGGGGAGAGAAAGAGTGGGTGCTGGCGCTGCCCGTTTGTCTTCTCTAATGGCTCCCGGTGACAGCCTTCTGGCCGAGTTATGGGCTGAAGCAGAAGAAAGGCAGAGGCTCAGCGAGTGATGGGGGCTGCTGGGAGCCCTAATGGGTCGAGCACGTGCAAGGATGCCGGGGAGGTCTGCCTCACGTCCAGAGGACACTGAGCCCAGGTCAGCTTCGCCGTCTGGTGGAATTCAATTCGATGACCATGTACTGAACACCTATCAGACACCAGGCACCAGCGGGTTGACAGCTCTGAGAACACAGGACGTGGAGACATAAAGTGACTCTGGTTCCTGCTGTCAAACACTGGGGACGAGTTGGGGAGATGGTGATAGGGGTGGGGAGGGAGGCAGAAAGCACAAGCAGTGTGCCAGGCAGACTCTGAAAGGTGAGCTCAGTGGGGGAGCAGGCAGGTGCCATCCCCAGAATGCCCCCACCTCTGAGTCACCAGCGCTCTGTGTGGTCTGCTGACCCACCCATCCCATCTCCATCTGGTCACATCACCGTTACCTCAGGCCCCTGCCCTGAGTCTGTGGAGAGACCCTAGGCCATCATAGCACTGAGCGGTTCTTAGCTCCACCTTTTCCCCATAGCTGTGAATAAAGGAGAACCGTGCCCGCTACAGTTTACAATGTGGGACCTTTGTCACCTCTGATCAGAAACGACAATTAGAATGGGAGCTAGAAATTTTGACACGTTTGGATGATGCTAATGTCCCTTCACTCAAAGAAAAGGGCAAGCAAGAGATAATGACCGATTAGAACAGCTCAGAGTTCGTTGCATGAAAAATCCTCCGGGCCATTCCTTTCATTGCTTCCATCTTGGAGTTATGTCTCTTTTCCCAGGAGAGCAAAGCCCAAGTAATAGATCTTACTGATTGTTATCATCTCCCTGAGAGTGAGACCAGGACAGGGAACGTTTATCCAGGAGGACACTGGGATTTAGAGAGTAAGCTAGGGCCCCACAATGGGAGAAGAACAGGATACGCATTTGCTCATTCAAAAAATATATTGATAACGTCATCCTCTTTCTCTTGCCCTTTTCCTAACGTGGGAAGAGAGGAGCTTCATATCAACAAAATGTGTCAAACTTCTAACTCACATTGTAATGACTATTTCTGACTGGGGAGGACAGTCCCTGTTCTCTGTGCTGGAAAGCAAAGTTCCCGTGGAGCCTACATCTAGAATGTAGGTAAGGAACTCTGCCTCACTTCCGGTCAGCCGCCCCAAGGCCCGCACCTCCCACGTAGTCTAGAGAGGTCTCAAACATCCTCTGTGGCACCTCACCAAACAAATACCTCTCAGGTCTGCCTTCCCTCAAAAACACACTATATGCACCCTATTTCTCCTTGAGACTAATTTCGATTTCAGCAGGTGCCCATGGGCACCTCAGGGTATCCGTGGGGAACTGTATACGCAGTGCTTTGTGGAGGCATAGCAAGGAGGAGTGGGGTGGCCTCTTCGGGGAAGAGCAACGGCCCTTGTCACTTAGAACCCAAAGAAGCACCCCAAGACATCAAGGGGCACACTCCGACAGGGACGTCTGCCCAGGTTCCACGCCAGAACTCGGCAGACCAGGTTTTGGTCTCAGCAGCCTCACGCTGACCAGCTGAGTCTCCTAAAAACGTGTTGTTGGCTGGAAGAGCTGCTTAGTGGCTGTCATCAGAATATCCAAAATGCACAGAGGGACCAGGGAAAAGAAATAGCACTAACCTGCAGGAGATAAAAGGCAGCCCCATTCAGATGCCATATGCCACAGAAGTAAAAAGCCAGTAAATTTAATTTAGTATAGACTGTGCAATTACCTGCTTTAAAAATTAAGGACTGAGACCATAAACCCACTAAACTTCAAATCTTCATAATGAGGAGTTAACCGAGAGAGAGAAGGAAGAGAGGGAGCAGAAGGAAAAAGGAAAAAAAAAAAAGGCAAGAGGACAGAGGATGGATAAAAGATGAAGGGAAGAAGGAGGAAAGAGAAAGGGAGAGGGGAAGAAGAAAAACCCAGGATTAGCAAGAGTGTGAGATAGGCGCCAAGGGAACAGGACAAAAGCATGGCACACGACACTCCCAGAGGAATTTTCTATGCTTGCGGTCTTCTGATTCTGTTATGAAAAGATTTAAAGTCACAATGGTAGGCATAGATGGAGACAAAATCTTACTCTGCTGAACAGAAATATTCATTTTTTTTCTTTCCATTCCTGCCACCAGCAGCCGACTTTAGAGCTGTGGTTTCTCAGGCTCAGTGCTGCTGGTATCTGGAGCTGGATGGTTCTTTGCTGTAGGCGGCTGTCCTGGGGGTCACAGTAAATTGGGGGTCACTATGACTAGATGCCAGGAACACCTTCCCCAGGTGTGACACCCCCCAAATGCCTCCAGATACTGTAGGTGCTGGCGCTCTGTGGCTGGAATGTAGCAAATGACGAGAGGGATGGAAGGAGGTGAGGTGAAGAGAGGGGCAGAGGGGATCATAATGCCCTGTGGGCCATAATGAGAAGTTTAATTTCATTCGGGCTGCAACGGGCAGTCACCAGAGGGTTATAAGCAGAGCCTGAACTCCCTGACCCAGTTCTACGCTGTGTAAACTAGCCTCTAACCCACACCCAGCTTCAAGTGCTTCGACTCCTCTGAACGAACTTGAGCATGCATTCGACGCCCCTGGGGGTATGAAAACAAAGACCACCAGGTCCCACTCCCAGGGTTTCTGATTCAGTATCAGTGTGGGAAGCACCCAAGCATCTTCATTTCTAACAATTTACCAGGAGCTGCTAATACTGCTAATCCAGGGACCATGCTCTGAACAAACTTGATTCCTTCTAAGATGTCTCCAATCACGCTATTTCCATTTGGAGGCTCTCCATGAATCCATCCCTCCTCTGCAGTCCCTATGTATTAAAAACCCAGTTTCTCAAAGTCTGGCTCAGAAACTAACTCTCACAGGGGCACCTGGGTGGCTCAGTTGTTAAGCGTCTGCCTTCGGCTCAGGGCGTGATCCCGGCTTTCTGGGATCGAGCCCCACATCAGGCTCCTCTGCTGGGAAGCCTGCTTCTTCCTCTCCCACTCCCCCTGCTTGTGTTCCCTCTCTCGCTGCTGTCTCTGTCTCTGTCAAATAAATAAAATCTTAAAAAAAAAAACAACCTAACTCTCACACATACTTTCAGTGGTCACCCCAGGCAAACGGACCCCTCCCCACCGCCCAACCATCACACGGGTCTTCTTCAGACTCGTGTGAGAGTCTCAGTTCCCTTCCAAACCATGACCTCTACCAGGGAGGGATCACATCTTAATAACTCTGTTTAGGGGCGCCTGGGTAGCGCAGTCGTTAAGCGTCTGCCTTCAGCTCAGGGCGTGATCCCGGCGTTCCGGGATCGAGTCCCACATCGGGCTCCTCCGCTGGGAGCCTGCTTCTTTCTCTCCCACTCCCCCTGCTGTGTTCCCTCTCTCGCTGGCTGTCTCTCTGTCACATAAATAAATAAAATCTTTAAAAAAAATAACTCTGTTTAAAAATCCCTCTGTTTTCTGTTTTGAAGGAGGCAAGCTACAAGGAAAACAAGTGCTTGTATGAACCACTAATACTGTGACTTCTTTTCACCCCACACCCATGAGGATGGTTATTAGCAAGAAGAAAATTTTAAAAAGAACCAAACCCAGAAAATAACAAGTGTTGGTGAGGATGTGGAGAAACTGGAACCCTTGTGTCCTTTGGTGGGAATATAAAATGGTGCAGCTACAGTGGAAAACAGTATGGTGGTTCCTTAAAAAATTACAAACAGAATTACCACATGATCTAGCAATTCCACCTCCGGGTATATATCTAAAGAGTCTGATGTACATGGGTATATAGCAAAGAGATATCTGTATGCCCATATTTATAGAAGCATCATTCACAATAACCAAAACATGGAAGCAATCCAAGTGTCCATTGGCTGGATAAACAGAATGTGGCATATATATATATATATATATATATATATATATATATAATGGAATATATATATATATAATGGAATATATATATAATGGAATATTATTCACCCTTAAAAAGGAGGGAAATTCTGATACTTGTTACAGTCTGGATGAGCCCTAAGCACATTATGCTAAATGAAAGAAGCCAGACACAAAAAGACAAATACTGTACAATTTCACCTGTATGTGATACCTAAGAGCGTCCAACTTCATAAAGACAGAAAGTAGGAAGGTGGTTGCCAGGGGCTAGAGGAAGCAGGGAATGGGGAGTTATTGCTCTAGGTACAAAGTTTTGCAAGACGAAAAGTGTTCCAGAGACTGGATGGTGGTAATGGTTGCAAAACAGCGCGAATGGAGGCACCTGGGTGGCTCAGTTGGTAAAGCATCCAAGTCTTGGTTTTGGCTCAGGTCATGATCTCAGGGACCTGGGATCGAGCCCCAGGTCGGGCTCCATGCTCGGCGGGAGTCTGCTGGAGGATTCTCTCTCTCCCCCTCTCTCTGCCCCTTCCCCTGCTTTCTCTCACTCTCTCAAATAAATAAATCTTTAAACAAACAAAAAAACAACAACAGTGTGAATGGACATAAAACCACCAAACTACGCCCATAAAAATGATTAAGATGGCTTTACATTATATGCATTTTACCACAACTAAAAGTGATTTTTTTTAAATACAAAGAATTTTCTTTTTTAAAAAAAAGATTTTATTTATTTATTTATTTATTTGAGAGCAAAAGAGAGAAAGAGAGAGCACAGTGCGGGGAGGGGCAGAGGGAGACGGGGAGGGGCAGAAGGAGAGGGAGAGGCGGACTCCCTGCTGAGCAGGGAGCCCAGCGCGGGGCTGGATCCCAGGACCCTGGGATCATGACCTGAGCTGAAGACAGACGCATGACCAACTAAACCACCCAGGCGCCCCCAAAGAACTGTTTTCTTTTATAGATTATAAAGCACTTTCACATGTCTGATCTCATTTGTACCATGTAATAATCTAGGAGATAATAGTAAAATATTGCCATTCCCATTTTATAGATGAGCATGCAGAAGCCCAGAAAGATTAAACCAACTCAGGTACCCGCAGCTGATGTGTCGAGAGATTAAAAGTAAACATCAGATCCTTTGCTCCACTACAGTATGCTGCCCAGTATATCACAACGCTTCTCCTAGAATGTTCTCTGTAGTAAATCACCTTTTATGTGCTAAGTGATGTATAAACAGCAGCCGGCTAGTTGGGAGGAAGGAAAGAAGGCAGGGAGGGAGGAAGGAACAGAAGGAATTACTTGACTTGAGGAAGATTCCTCTCTCATGATTTAGGGAAAATCACTATTTTCTGGATGTTTCCATGTGTCTGGCAGTTTGCATATATTTCCTCTTAACGTTTGCATACCACACCCTATATGGTGGGCATTACTGTTATTATTTTACAGGCGATAACAAAGAACAGAGACCCCTTAAATCACCTGACCACTTTCACTGTGACTTTGAATCCAGATCTGTGTGACTCTGGGCCCAGGTTCTCACTCCCAGCAAGCCCAGCGGCCTCCGTGTTCTAGAATGTCTGGTGGCCATACGAGGTATCCATGTCTTCCTGCCTTTGGCTGGCAGTCAACTCAACTCTCTCTCTTCCTTTACCACCAGCCCACTAGGGTTTTTTTTTTTTTTTTAAGATTTTATTTATTTATTTGACAGAGATAGAGACAGCCAGCGAGAGAGGGAACACGAGCAGGGGGAGTGGGAGAGGAAGAAGCAGGCTCCTAGCAGAGGAGCCTGATGTGGGGCTAGATCCCATAACACTGGGATCACGCCCTAAGCCGAAGGCAGACGCCTAACCGCTGTGCCACCCAGGCGCCCCCCACCAGGGTATTTGTAATTGAAAGGGGACACCTTCCTGATATCGTCTCCCCTCCTTTGCCCTGCCCTGACCACCCTGCCTGTCTAGGCTTTCAGGATGAGGAGAGACAGGCCTGTGGGGATTCTCCTCCACTCTGCCTTCTTCTTGGCTCACACAGGCCTATGGACCATCTCCTCCGAAGGCGGTTGGTCCCTCCTCTGCGTCATGAGACTCACACCTCTCAGGGATGTCTCAGCGGGGAGAGAAGAACCATTTCCAGTCAACTACACCTTTCTTGAAGCCCTTCCCCTCCCTCCTGAAGGAACACACAAAGGAGGTTCTGATGCCTTCTTCTACCATACAAGCACTCACCCCTCCCCAGTCTGACAGACAAGCAACAGGGTGCTTCCCATGCAGGGCTGGACAGACCCCTCCAAAAGCACAGGGTTCCCAGGGAACCTGCTCTCTGGACCCACAAAGACATCTTGCCCCACCTCTTCCAAGTCAGAGCTTTCTCCCCTCCCTGCCTCCAAAGGGTCTGCTACTCCAGAACTGCCTGAGCCAAAGGCACCCGCAGGCCAATCTGTTACAAGAGTGTGGAGGGATCTGAGCTCCCGTTGATTAGAAACAAAGGCTCATCCACCTCTGTGTAATGAACTTGGTTGCAAATGTGGCTCCAGCCCCTGGTTCTCCAGCAGAATCTATCATTTTGTAGCTTTCATTCCTCGGCACCCAGGACTGGTTAATCTACCGGACGTTAACCCACTCCATGAATCTGATGGTAATGAGGTCAACTTGCACTTTATTTATCATTAGAGCTGGCAGACCCAAAGGGTAATTTAGTATTTGAAAAGGCTGATTTTAAAACTTTATGTCAGGGGACGCGTTGCCAAATGCAGTCTAATAACTGCATCATTAAAGACAGACTAAAGTCTTCATTTAAATTCACGTTCATTTCACCCCCGTCTATAAAACACAGGGACGTCTACGGAGCAAGCCCTTAATCCTCAAAACAAATTTCTGGCTCTTCGTTTTCTCCCCCATCAGTCCTCCCGGAGTCTGTGGGAGTTTGCGGCGTGTCCGATCCTGTCTCTCTCCCATGTCAGCCCCCACTTACCAAAAGGACATTAATCATCCTCAAGCCTCTGACGCACACCGACACTATGCCAAGCAATGGGGTTGCAGAGCTGACATAGTCCCGGTCCCTGCCCTCGAGCAGCATACAGAAATGACACGTAGAAGTGAAAGCAAATATTCCAACATGATAGGTCCGGAACACTGTCCCCAGATAGCCCCCCAAGTCAATCGTCACGTCCTTCCGGTCTCTGCTCTGTGTCGCAGTAGCAGCGAGCCTTCCCTGAGCACCCAGCAAGAAAGAGCCCCCTGTCCCCACTGTCCCTCACCCTCTCCCTCACCCTACTGTGCTTTATTTTGGTCCATAGCACTTTTCAGTTTCCAGTACACTCTGCACTTCCTTGCTTTTCTGTGGTGTGTGGGTCCCCACCGCAATGTCAGTCCATGAAGGGGAGGGTTCAGTGAGGGCAGGAATCTTATCTGCTGTGTTCGCGGCTCCGTCTCGAGCAATACTCGCCCACGTGGAATGAGTGGGTGCTGCAGGAGAGGTATGTATACACAGTGATGCTGAGTGCAGGGAGAGACCTCTTTCTGAGGGGTCAACTAGGAAGTTTTCACAAAGCAGGAGACCGTTAAACTCGGTTGTGAAATACAAGTGACTGGCTGGGGAAGGGAAATTCCTGGTTCACAGGCAGAGACATGAAACCAAGCTGTCCCAAGCTGGGACCTGGGGTGATTGGAAAGAAGGGAGAAAATGAAGCTGGAGCTGTTGGTGATGAGGGGGGTGGGCTGTGAGGGGCCTTTTAGGCCATTTGAAGGGACTTGAACTTGATCTCAAAGGTACTAGCTGAGAAACCTGTAACAACATCTTTAGAATTATAGGGCGGACCTCCAGGTGAAGTTTCTAGTTCCCTAGCAGCTCTCCCAGTACAAGTCTCTGCTAGGCTGTGTGCTAGCCAGCCCCCAGGTGGCCCCGACCATCTCAACCTCCTGGCATTCACACCCCTCACACCTTCCGGGGGCTGATCTGCCCGATAGCAATTGACAGAAGTGATGGATGTCACTTCTCACACTGTGTTCTGTCTTAGGGTGGGACTGGGTCGCACCACCACCACCACCACCACCTTCGCCCCTCCCACTCTGGGGAAAGCGAGCTGCTGTGCTGTGACCAACCCTACGGAGAGACACACATGGTCAGGTGCTAAAGCCTCCAGTCCACAGCCAGCAAGGAACCGAGGTCTACCAACAGCCACGTGTGTGAGCTTGGAGCTGACCGTGGCCACGGTCAACACCTCCACGGCAGCCTTGTGGGAGACTCTGAGCCAGAACCACCCAGCTAAGTGGCTCCTGGATTCCTGCCCCCCAGGAATTACACAAGATAACAAACACTGTTTTCAGTCATTAAGTTTCAGGATGATTTGTTACACAGCGGTAGGTCACTCATTCCCCTTCAAGAGTATTGGGCAACCCTCCCACCTTGGCGACGGAGACGGGAGGACAGGTGGAGGCTGTCACTTCTGTAAAGGCCACTAATCCTTTAGGTGGCCTAATGAGGTCTGGCAAAAAGGAAGGGGAGCTTCAGATCCACTTCTGCAAAGCCCAGTGGGCGGGAGACTGCGTGAAGGCCAGCCCCCAGCTGCGAGGGGACACGCAGCCCTCTCTCCAGCTCTGGGCCACTGCCTGCCTGCCCGTGTCCCACGTGGGTCCCAGAGGCGCAGCAGAGACACGAGCACGGGGCCATTTTACCAGTCACCCCCCTACATGTTTAATTCATGAACTCGTCAGAGGGCACTGCAGCGGCGTCTACATGGCCATACCAGAACCGACAATTCAGGGCAGGCTTAGCGCCCGTCAGAAAACACTTGGAGGCTGGCCTTTCTCTGACATGTTTAGTAAGTGTTATTAACTCTTTCTTTCTTTCTTCCTTTCTTTCTTTATATATAGCAAGTGGGGGGAGGGGCAGAGGGAAAGGAGAGAGAGAATCCCAAGCAGGCTCTGTGCTCAGCGTGGAACTCAGCACAAGGCTCGATCTCATGACCTGAGCTGAAATCAAGAGCTGGCCACAAAACTGACTGAGCCACCCAAGTGTCCCTCGTTAACACACTTAATAAGAAGGCCTTAGGGACACCCGGGTGGCTTAACTAAGCATCTGCTTTCAGCTCCGTCGTGACCTCCAGGTCCTGGGATCGAGCCCACGTTGGGCTCCCTGATCAGTGGGGCGTCTGCTTCGCCCTCTCCTTCTGCCCTTCCCCCCAGCTCATGCTCGCTCTCTCTCAAATAAATAAAATATTGAAGAAAGAAGGAGGCCGTCATGCCCCGGTTCGCAGACAAACCAAAGCACCTTCTCAGGGAAGTCCTCCCAGCCTGCCATTGGATCACGTGACATAGCACATGGTGCTAGTTTCCGGCGGAGGGCACGTGGGTGAAGGCACTCGGGCACTGCAGTATGATCACCACTGCAGTGTCAGCTAGCATCACCATCACTCACCAGCCCTCTTCGTGGTGAGAACAATGAAGATCTAGTCTCTTAGCGACTTGGAAGTTTACAGGACAGCACTGTTGACTATAATCACTATGCCGTGCATTACATCTCCAGGCCCTCATGACAATAATAAGAACACTTCACAAATACCCCAACGGGGTACGGTGTGTGGTGGGGAGACGGTCAGGCCCTCTCAAACTCCAATTTCTGCTCCACCACAGTGTCTGCCCTCGGGCAACGTACTTGGTTTGTCTGACCCAATGTTTGTCATTAGGGTTGCCATGGTGTTTAAATAAGCAGTCGCATATCATGTACCCAGCAGGTGCTTGGGAAAGGTTTTCCCTGAGATGACGTCAGCATCTCATCATACCCCATCTCACTCCAACCGGGACAATGGAAATTCCCCTTTTCTATGCTCTGTGCATACGTTAAGCATCTACAAATAGTACCTGTCATTGTTGTCATGCTTTATAATTTACAAAGTGAACTCATTAGATCCTTAGATAATCTGGCGAGGTCTAAGGGGCAAGGACTGTTAGCCTAGGTCTGCTCAAGTCACACAGGTGGCAAAGGGAAGAGCGGAGACTAACTCCCCTCCCCTCAGCCGCCCAACTCCAGCTGCATCTCTGGGCACATCCCCAACATTTTCCTCCCCACACGTTTGCCCTCTTAGGGGACCCTCTGTGTGGCTTCTATGCGGTTTCACATGTGAGAGTTCAGATTCTTCAATCCACAGAAGGTTCTGGGAAGCCGGGGTCCCAGGCTTGTCAACAGATCAGGTGCAAAGAAGTAGAGGCCCAGGGACGTCCTCGGACGTGGGATAAAGAGCTGCCATGTTACAAGGCCCTCACCTGATACCAACTCAAATGAAGTTAAAAATACTGAGAACATAAACCACCCCAGGGTGCCCAGGGCAGAGAAGGGGGTGGGAGGGAGGAACCAGCCACTGGGCTCCCTCATCCTCCTTCCCCAACTCCACCTGTACCTACCTCTTTATCTCCTCTCCATCAGTGCAAAGGGGCCAAGCATGCTAGTCCGTCTGTGTCATTTAGATTTTCATCCATTCATTCATCCATTCATTCATTCACCCACCCTCAGCTGAGCCACCATGTGGTTCACTAACCCTTTGCCTCGATCCTACCATTACATCTCTGACTCCACACTTTCTTACCTAGCCTTCCCGATCATAGAATATTGACTACCAGGTCCCACTTTGTGATGGTTAATTCGGTATGTCAGGTTGGTGATGGTACCCAGATATTTGGTCCCAAATACCAATCTAGATGTCACTGTGAATACATTTTTTAGGATGTGATTAGCATTTAAATCTACAGACTTTGAATAAAGCAGATTACTTTCCATAACGTGGGTGGGCCTCATTCAATCAGTTGAAGGCCTCATAAGAAAAAAATTAAGATTCCCAAGGAAGAAGAAATTCTGCCGTCAGACTGCCTGTTGGCCATTTGTATGTCTATTCAGTTCCTCTGCCCAATTTTAATCAGATTGCGGTTATTTTGTTTTGTTTTGCTATTGAGTTGTAGGAGTTCTTTCTATATTTTGGATATTAACCCCTTATGAATATGATTTGAAAATATTCTCTCCTCTTCTACAGGGTGTCTTTTCATTTTGTTGATGGTTTTCTTTGCAAAAGGTTTTTAGTTTGATGTAGTCTCAACTGCATTTTTAATTTTGTTGCCATTGCTTTTGGCCTCAAACCCAAAAAATTATTACTAAGATCGATGTCAAGGAGTTTACCCTCTGTTTTCTTCTAGGAGTTTTACAGTTTCTTTTTCTTTCTTTTTTTTTTTAAGAGAGAGGGAGAAAGAGGACAGGGTGGGAAGAGGAAGAGGGATAGGGAGAGAATCCCCAGTAGGTTCCATGTACCAGCATGGAGCCCAACACAGGGCTTGATCTCATGACCCTGAGATCATGATCTGGGCTGAAATCAAGAGTCAGATGCTTAACTAACTGAGATACCCACTGACCCTAGAGTTTCAATTCTTAAAATTTAAGTCTTTAATCCATTTTGAGTTAATTTTGTGTCTGGTGTAAAACAGAAGTCCAGTTTCATCCTTTGGCATGTGGCTGTAGTTTTCTCAACACCATTTATTGAAGAGACTATATTTTTCCTATTATGTATTCTTGGCTCCTTTCTTAGAAATTAATTGACCATATATGCATGGGTTTATTTTTAGCTATTATGCTCCATTCATCTATGTGACCGTTTTGAAGTCAGCACTACAGTGTTCTGATTACTATAGCTTTGGAATACAGTTTGAAAGAGAGTATAAAGCCTCCAGCTTTTTACTTTGGCTACTCGGGATCTTTTGTAGTTTCATACAAGTTTTAGGATTGTTTTTCTATTTCTGTAAAAATTGCCATGGAATTTTGACGGGAATTGCTCTGAATCTATTGATTGTTTTGGGTGGTATGGGTATTACAACAATATTAATTCTTCCAACCCATGAGCTCAGAACATCTTTCCATTTATTTGTCTTCTTTAATTTCTTTCATGAATTTCTTGTAGTTTTCAGTGTACAGATTTTTCACCATCTTTGCTAAATTTATTCCTAAGTATTTTATTCTTTGATACTATTATAATGAAATTATTTTATTTTTGCTTTTTGATAGCTGTTAGTGTACAGAAATGCAATAAATTTTTGTATGTTGATTCTGTATCCTGCAATTTTACTATATTTGTTTATAGTTTTAACAGTTTTTTTTGGCAAAGTCTTTAGGGTTTTCTATATATAATATCTTGTCATCTGCAAATAAAGATAATTTTATTTCTTCCTCTGATTTGGATGCCCTTTATTTCTTTTTCTTGCCTAATCACTCCGGATAGGCGTTCTAGTACCATGCCGAACAAAAGTAATAAGAATGGGCATCCTTGTCTTATTCCTGATCTTAGAGGAAATCTTGCAGCTTTTCACCAATGAGTATGATGTAGGCTGTGGGCTTGTCACATATGGCTTTTATTATGTTGAGGTACGCTTCTTTTATACTCAGTCTGTTGAGTTTTTATTCATGAAAGGATGTCTGCATCTACTCAAATGATCCTATGATTTTTAGCCTTTCCTTGTATTAATGTGATATATTATACGGGTTAATTTGCAGATATTGAACCATCCTTGCATCCCTGGAATAAATCCCATTCGATCATGATGTACAATTCTTTTAATGTACTATTGAATTCAGTTTGCAAATGTCACACTGAGGATTTCTGCATCTATATTAATTAGGGATATTGGCTTATAATTTTTTTTTCTTGTAGTGTCCTTGTCTGATTTTGGTCTCAGGTAATGAGGTACAGCCTTGTAAAGTGAGATTGGACATGTTCTCTCCTCTTCTACTTTTTAGAAGAGTTTGTGAAGGGTTGGTATTAATTCTTCAAATGTTTGGGAGAATTTACCACAGAAGCCATCTGGTCCTGGACTTCTGTTTATTGGGAGGTTTTTGATTACTAATTCAATCTCCTTACTATTTCTCCATGGTTCAGTCTTGTAAATTGTATGTTTCTGGGAATTTACCCATTTCTTCTAGGTTATCCAATTTGTGTGTAATTGTTGGTAGTAATCTCATGCTACTTTGTATTTCTGTGGTATCAGCTATAATGTCTCTTTCATATCTAATTCTTTTTTAGTTCTATTTTTCTTGGTAAGAGTAGGTAAAGCTTTGTCTGTTTTATCATTCCAAAGAACCAACTCTTAGTTTCGCTGATCATTTCTACCATCTTTTTCTTCTCTATTTCACTTATTTCTGCTCTGAGCTTTGTTATTTCTTTTCTTCTACTATCTTTGAGCTAAGTTTGTTCTTCTTTTTCTCGTTCCTTGAGTTGTTAAATTAGATTGTTTCTTTAAGATCCTTCTTTTTTCTCAATGTAGGGGTTTATCACTATAAACTTTCCTGTTAGAAGTGCTTTTGCTGCCTCCCACAGGTTTCGTATATTGTATTTCCATTTTCATTTGTCTCAAGGTATTTTTTCTCTTTAATTTTCTTCTTTGACCTGTTGGTTGTTCAATAGTATGATGTTTCATCTCCACATATTCATGAATTTTCCAGTTTTGTTTTTGTAACTGCTTTCTAGTTTCATACCATTATGGTTAAAAAAAATGCTTGCTATGATTTCAACCTTCTCAAATTTATTAAGACTTGTTTTGGGGCCTAACATATGATCTATCCTGGAAAATGTCCAATGTGGCCTTGAGAAGAACGTGTATTCTGCTGCTGCTGGATGGATTGTTCTGTAAATGTCTCTTAAGTCCACCTATTGTCTAACATATTGGTCTAACATATTGCTTCTGAGTTGTACTTCTTGAGGGTCTAATCCTGACGTCTGTTGCACCTGCTAACTCCTGTACACGGGCTTTATCTGTGGAAATCCTTTGCCGCCAGGGTTCAAGATTTGTCCATTTGTGGAGCTCTGCTTAGCTTATGAGAAACTTCAGGAGCATTACCAGCCTGTTACCACTTTTTATACTGATGTTGCAACTTGGTAATTCTTGGGCCAGCAGGAAGTATAAATTCAAACCTCAAACCCATTAAGGGTGCCCTGTGGTTATAAAGTCTCAGAGAGACAATTTTTTCTCACTCAGTGCCCAAGTTATCACCCTGTGCTTAAGAGTGGGCTATTTTATAAGTCCCATTTCACTGAGGTCATCGTCTTTATGTGGGATTCTCAGTTCTACCTCTCTATCTTACGCAGTTCCAAGGTCTTGCCTCCTACCTCTTCATGGCCAATGAAATCCAAACTCCTTGAATCTGGAGACTAGCAATACCCTGCCCCCCCCCATATCCCCACTCCAGGCTGCCACAGCATCAATTTACATGCTTACCACTTGCTTTTCTGCTTTCTCTTCATTTTTAGTCCCTTTTGGTTTTCCTTACTTTCCTTCTTGTTCAGCTAGCATTCAAAGGTTTGTTATTATATTTGATCCAGTACTTCTTGGTATTTTATGGGAGAGGAGTCTTCAGTTTATCTAGTCAACCATACTGTCAGAAATAGACATCTGCTGTATTTTAATTGTTTGCCTGCACATCTGTCCACCCCCCTGGGCCTGCAAGCTTCTTGAGATAGCATACTCAGTACTTACAAGCATGGGCTTCAGAGCACAGGCTGCCTGGGCTCAAAGCCTACCTCTGCCACTTACTAGCTATGTAACATCGGGCAGGTTACCTAATCTCTACATCTCAGTTTAACCATCTAAAAATTGTAATAACATTAGCATACACCGTTATGATGATTAAATGAAATAATAGATGCTAAAATCTTCAAATGAAAACAAGCACCATGATAAACACTTAATACATATTGCTATTATTGTTAGGATGGTACACAGTAGATAGATGCTCAGCAAATATGTACTGAATTCATTATTTTCAACTTTATATCCTCATTACCTAGCATAGTAATGCTGGCACATCACAGCATTCAATACAGATGTAATGAGTTAATATGACTAGATGAGTGAATGAATGCATCAATATTTATACCAATTCTCTCTACTGTCCAAGAGGAAGAGATCCCCTCACCTGTTAAGACCAGTCCTTCCATGGAGGTGCCTGGGTGGCTCAGTCGTTAGGCGTCTGCCTTTGGCTCAGGGCGTGATCCCAGTGTTCTGGGATCGAGCCCCACATCAGGCTCCTCTGCTGGGAGCCTGCTTCTTCTTCTCCCACTCCCCCTGCTTGTGTTCCCTCTCTCACTGGCTGTCTCTCTCTGTCAAATAAATAAATAAAATCTTTAAAAAAACAAAAAACAAAAAACCAGTCCTTCCAGCAATCTCCTAGCTCCGACCCTTCTCCACTCGTCACATGTTTTCTCTTGTAACTCCACCTTCCCATCCCTCTTTCCGCTTAGAATATAACATGCTCTCATTTCTCCCGTGTAAAACATGCACACACCACACATACATGCATGCACGTATACACTCCTTTGAGTGGATGTCTTTTAATGGCATATTCTGGCCTATTCACCAAATTCAGCTTTTGGACCAACTCCTTTCCTGACCTTCTAAGCCTGGGTTGGATGCCCTTTCTCATGAGCCACTGTTTCCTGCCCGAATATCCATCCCTATCTTTAGGCATTGCATGGTAATCGTCTGTTTACTAGAGGCTGGGGAATATAGTTCTCTTCTTCAAATCCCTAGTATCTAGCACAGAGCCTAGCATGTGGTAGGTGCCCAACAAATGCTGATTGAATAAATGAATGACTAGAAGCCAGTGACAGCCCATATTCACAGTGTTTATTATTCCTATCCCCAAGAGCTAGGAAGTAAGGAAGGAAAGAAGGAAGGAAGGGAGGGAGGGAGGAAAAGAGGAAGAGAGGGAAGAAGGATGGACAAAACTTCAATAGCTGTAGCCCAATCAGCCTTGGGATTATCTACATGAATCAGTTAGTTATAAAAGTTCCTAACTAGATTTATCTTTACGCTGTCCTGATGAACAGAAGACTTAGAGAGAAGTGGGGATGGCCAGAGGCTAGGAAAGGGCAGCATCTCAATGGAAAGAGCATACATTTTGACACAGTCTGAACTTCTAGTTCAACTCTCAACTCTCTGTGCCAATACACTAGCTACAGAGCAACTCAGCACTTCTAGTCTCTCTGAGCCTCAGTTTCTTCACCTGCAAAATGGGTATAATGGTGACAACATTGTCATAGCCTTACTACCTTACAGGGTTTTGTGAGAAACTCCGTGTGTGTGCATGTGTGTGTGCACGGGCACTCCATAAACAATGAAGTTAAAACCCAAACACTGTTTAATATTGCTGTGATTTCTGCCCTTTCTCTCCCAGCTCCAAATCAATCCCCAACACATGCTTGCTTTGGCCTGAAATTATCTGCTCCAGAGACAAAGTCTCATTGCATAAAATATAAAATTAAGCATAAAATACTAAAACGTATACACAACGTGAGAAAGAAACACAACTGAAATTCCAAACAAAGTACACCCCGCCAACCGGCCTCCAGTGGGACTGGCCAAGGACAGGTCCTTGTTTATAAAGGATGGAGCAAGGTCAGAGAGGACAGAGAGCCTGATAGGGTGACGGGGCTGGGAAAGAGTTCGCCACTGACAGAGGAAACACATCTTCTGAAAGGGTGGCTGGAGCCCGAAGCTGCACGTTGGTTGACTTCCAGTTTTGCTGGGGTCAGCCTTCATTAACTTTCACTGTGTGGCATAAACAGATGCTGGGCTTGAGGTCATTTTATCATGCCACTGTCATCCGGGTGGCTCCGTGCTGCAGAGTTTGGAAAGATTTGTGTGTGTTTGTTTTGCATGCCACGCCTTCGCTATAAAGGAAAATCATTCAACTCTTTCTGCTTCCCCTACTGCACCCACGGGGGCTGCAAACCTGGTGAGTGTTCCAGTGATTACTTACTAATTGCAGCCACTCCTTAGGGTCTGGCAACAAAAGTGGGGGCCGTGTGTTCACGAAGACCCTGCTAACATGCATGGATTTTGACGTTACTGGGAAAGGACAGGGAGATCACCCAGCCACAATTTTCCAAAATGAATCCTTCAAATGGTATCTTAGTTAAGCTGGGAAGGCGTCGGGCTGGCACCCAGGCAGGGAGAAGGGAAGGGCTGCCCACGAGCTGTTCACAAAGGCTTTGTGTACCATGAGGCGTGGCCCTGATGCTGAAATGCTCGGGTTCCACAGTCGAGCCACTGGACTTCCCACAGACCCTCAAAAGTACCTGTGAAGGACCCTGAGGTTGACTCCCAATCCATTCCACCCCTCCCACCCTGTGTACAGCATCGTGGTTTAGGGACTGAACGCTGCTCCAGGAATGAGTGCTGATTCATCTCAGTCTGAGGTCAGCATGTTACGTGGCCCGTGAGCTGAATCTAGCCTGCCACCCATTTTTTGTGAGGTTTCTTGGATGACCAGCAAGCCAAGAATTTTGGCATCTTAAAATGGTTGGGAAAAAAATCAAAAGAAGACGACTATTTCATGACACGTGAAAATGATATAATATGAAAATATTAACACCCCTAAAGAGTTTTATTGGAACACTGCTAGGCTCACCCTAAGTGGGTCTTGTTGGTGGCTGCTTTTTGTGCTACAAAGCACCATTTGCAAAGACTGTATGGCCCACCAAGCCAAAAATATTTACTATCTAGCCCTTTACGGAGAGAGTTTGGTGATTCCTGGTCTAAGTCAAGCACAGGAATCCCTTACCAGTGTTTTTCTTGTAAGAGTCCAGACTAAGGCATTCAGAGCCAGGCATTGCCCTGTGACAATAACTGGTTCAGGGTGGTTAGGTTGCTCCAAACTGGCCCATTAAAACTTGCAGAGACAGAACTCTGCCTGGTTCTCAGTCCTGATAGACTTGAAAAAATTGCTACTGAAAGCCCACAGTATGAGGGGGAGCCAACCTCAGGACAAAGCCGATGCCGTGGCCAACCGAGTCAAGAGATGGAGAAAAACAAGGGAAGAATGAAGGGTGGGTAAACAGGAGGGGGAATGAACCGTGAGAGACTATGGACTCTGGGAAACAAACTGAGGGCTTCAGAGGGGAGGGGAGTGGGGGAATGGGATAGGCTGGTGATGGGTATTAAGGAGGGCACGTATTGCATGGTGCACTGGGTGTTATATGCAAATAACGAATCATGGAACATTGCATCAAAAACTGGGGATGTACTGTATGGTGACTAATATAACAAAATAAAAAAAAAGAGAGAGAGATGGAGAAAAACTTGAGTCTCTGACGCCTTCATGGAGACAACCAGCAATGACGCCCGCCCACCTGTACCCTTCCTGTTGTGAAAGCCGATGTATTTTCTTATCCATTAAGCTGCTTTGGGTTTGGTTTTCTGTTACTTGCAACCAAAAGCAGCTCTCAGTTCTGGCCATTGGCACATCCTATTTCCTCTGCCCAGAAAGTTCTCCTCTCCCGCTCTCTTGTCCGGCCAGCCGTCCTCACCTTTCAAGTTTCACAATAGAATAGAGAACCCAGAAAGGGACCCTCAGCTCCTTGGGCAACTAATCTTTGATAAAGCAGGAAAAAACATCCCGTGGAAAAAAGACAGTCTCTTCAATAAATGGTGCTGGGAAAATTGGACAGCTACATGCAAAAGAATGAAACTTGACCACTCTCTCACACCATACACAAAAATAAACTCCAAATGG
>NC_048225.1:16301662-16308806 GCF_002007445.2 Ailuropoda melanoleuca | reverse complement strand
GGGCACATATTGCATGGTGCACTGGGTGTTATATGCAACTAATGAATCATCGAACTTTACATCAAAAAAAAAAAAAGTTTCACAATAAATAGCAATGTCTTAGGAAGGCCATCTGCGACCCCCTAGACAAGATAATGCGCCGGTGCTATTCACCATCCCCATCCCCCGGGCCCTGGGCCCTGGGCCCACCATTCTGTAACACATGGCACATGCCTATTGCGAAGTGTTTGTCCTGCCTCCTTGCTAATCCTCCTGCCACGTTAGGGCCCACACCACCACGTTTGTTTTGTTCTCCACTGTACCCCACGTGCCCCATGCTGTGCCTGGCAATTAGGTGCTCTCTAAATTGCATTCAAACAGGGGCGTCTGAGTGGCTCAGTCAATGCGGCTGCTGACTCTTGATTCCAGCTCAGGTCATGATCCCAGGGTCATGGCATCGAGCCCCCGGTCAAGCTCTGTGCTCAGCACGGAGTCTGCTTGTCCCTCTCTCCCTGCTCTTCCCCTGCCCCCTTAAATACATAAATAAATGAATAAAATCTTTTAATAAAGTAAATGATTGAATTGCATACAAGCAGCATTACCCAGGCTGCACTTTGTGGAATTGCAGTGTCCCATGGGACGTTATTAGGTAAGACACCCAAGACATCCTCACTTACTTATGCCTATGTAGACCAATTAACATCCGGTGATTATCTTCAGCTACTCCCTTTATCTTCTGCAGTGTTTTACTCTATAGCATATATGGCCTATCTATTTGAGAGAGACTCAACTGTTATTAAGTGTTCCAGGTTTGATATTTAAATAATTCCAAGGAACAAAGCTAAGCAGTTGTCTTCATGGCAGGATTTCTCAGAGGCCTCGTGACAGTGCTGGGCATTGCTGAGGCCCTGATTCGGTGCTGCTAAGAGTGGAATATAACATGCACCATCTCCCAAACTTAGGTGATAATGATACCCTTTACTCCAAAGCAGGTCATACCCTACTAGACTCTATAGGTTTAGTGCTGGCTTCTTTTAAAATTTGTGCAGTGCTGGCTTAGAGCCTTTGGGATAAGACAATGCACACAAAGCATGAAGAGGTCCTCAGAAGTCTCCAGCATCAAGCAGCTAGTTTGCTAAAGCACTCCAGAAACGCAGATGTTAGGCACAGGGCCCCCCTAGGTCCTCAGACTGGGAAAAGCAAGGCAGATAGCCAAAGGTGGGGGCGGAGTGAAAGGGAGGTCTTGCAGCCACGTTGTGTCCTGTTGCACTGAACAACCCTCCAGGGTGGGGGAAGGAGCAGCGATTGTGTTGCAATGAGAGTAAGGGATGTCCCGGCACATGGGTCTGCAGGGGTCTCGAGGAGGCCGAGGACAATTCCCCCAGCAGGCATCTCAGCCCAACCTTCATCCTGCACGCAGAGCTACACCATCCTGAAGCTTGGACTGCTGGTGCTGGAGATCATTCCTCCAGTGAAGTGAGGGGCTACAGGGAATGCCACATATCCTGCATGGCGCCCCACTGCAGTGATGATACCCATCTCCACACTGTCAATTCCATACGTTGTAAGGAATTTGCAAAATCTTCCATTAAGGTACTGCCAAGGAGAGCTCTGGTGGAAAAGCCCGAGGCTACAGGTTCCCTTCTTGTTTTCCAACTGCATCCAATGCAGGTGGGAGGGAAGAAAGCCTGTCGCCGCAAGTCCGAGAGAAGGACCCCCATGGAATCCGCATGTCCCCCCATCCAATCTCCCCTCCACAGACAAGTGAGACTTGGTAACGGCCCTCTGGTCACCGCAGAGGGAGGAAGACTAATGGCTCCACGCCCGAGAGGGAAAACCAGTGTTTAAATGTAGCTCTCCCCCTTTCTGGAGACTGAGTCTTATTTTGGAACCCCAAAAATAAAACAGAGAGGGCTGGGAGACAGATTTCACTGCTGCCACCTGACCCCAGAGCGCTTCTCCCTTTTATAGCTTTGGAGGTGGACAGATGATGGATAAAGAGAGACTAACAGTTACTGAGGCCTCCCTGGGCCATGCACCATCCTTGGAATTTTCCATACATTACATAGTTTTGCCTCTTAAACCCCCGTGAGATGGGTAGTACTATTACCCACATTTTACAGATAAGTTACCTGAGGCTCAGAGAAGTAAGAGGACTTCTTACACACAGCCAGAGAAAACTAAAGCCAGGCTTTGGCAAGAAGCCCATTCTCCTTCCAGTGGGCCACACCACCTTCCAGAAAGCCTCAAGACAGGTATCACGGCCCAGTACACAAAATACGCCATGCCCTGCCTAGCGGCCCTCTCCATCCTGTCTCCCCAGAGGCTGCTTTCAGGGAATCTGTTGGTGTCTCTGCAGGGCTGGTGGCTCCTGATAGCCAAGGACATGTCTCCAGGGGCCTCTTGGGCCCGCTCTGGGAGCCTCTCCCCCTCCGGGAGAGGAGGCAGCCCCACCTGATGCTGCCGCCGTGCCACCAATGAGACACTCACGGGCCATTGAGCTGATGAGCAAGTACACTGGGCTCACTCAAGGGTGCAATTCTGTCCCTCCTTCAAGAGCAGAAAAATCAGCTCCACTGAACTGTGTTCTTCAGGCAGGAAATGAGCTGAGCAGAGGCTGGACGTCTGGCTGCAGATGTCTGGTACAGTGAGAGGCAAAGGTGGAAAGGGAGCTGAGTTATGCGGGCCACATAAAGCCTGCAGAGAAGGTGCCCATGGCAGCCTTGCCCGGGTCACAGCCCCAGGGTGTGGTGAGACCAGACACTCCACTAAACGTGCTTCCTGCCTCTGAAATGATGAAACTGCCCACATGTCTCAGGGTCGGAATCTGAGCCGTGTGCTCACATCAGGACAATGGAAAATCTGGAAGATCCATGGGGTGGGACTACTGGGATCCATTGGCGTGACTGAGAAGACACAAGAGAGGCCATTTGCCCTGAGAGAAAAGAGTGATGGTCAACTTGGTTTAAGAGTTTAAGAACTGGCGGGAAGAAAAATGATTTGGGGTCCAGCATGACTCATGAATACCACACTATGCTTGGACTCATATCCTGGAGAGCATGCAACAAAGAACAAGCGAAAACAAGAGAGAGGTTTTCTTTTGGATCCTGAACCTAGAAGGCAGCCCTGATTCCTTCCCTGTGAGGGTGGCACATTTTTTCCACATCAGGACTCCACAGAGTACTCGACCGTCAGAGTTAGAGATGCGCCAGGAGCCACTGGGACCCACGGAGCGTCTGACAGCAGGCGGGGGCGAGCAGTCCTAGCCTTTTGCTGGAGGGTGAGGCCTGATGGAAAGGGGCGCCAACAACACACTATTGTTCCTCAGGCTGCAAGAGCGATGCCATACGTTGGTCCTGGGTAGCGCAGGTGACAAGCTTTCCCATCGGGCCAGGAAGCCTCACTCCTGTCTTAGGGAAGGCACCATGTTTACCCTGCTGGTGTCGGGTCGGGGCTGGAATCCAGGAGACAGAACACAGCAACACGATGCGGGAGGAAGAACACCTCCAACACCCCAACCCAACAATTAGCTGCTGTCACCTTGGGCAAGTCACTTCCCCCAGTAACATTTCCTCCTCTGTAAACAGCAATAGCGACACTAACAGTTTACGCACCAGGTCATCATGAAGTTCAAGGATGAGAGAATGTCCTGGGCCCCACAAGGAGCAGCAGCAGAAGCAGCCAAGCCAAGTTTCCTCCCTGGATAGGACCAGGCCAACTGCATCTTCTGTTAGCATAGAAATGAAAGCCATCCGGGGATTGAGGGGCCTTCAAAAGCACTTTATTTTCCTAAATAGTTTTCATTGCTCATTTGCTTAGTAAACCTTTTCTGAATAGCAGCGTTAGCTCTTCCTTCCCCAGGGCTCTGCCATCAGGGCTCAGCCTTGATGGCTGGATAATGTGCAAGGGTTCTCCACGCTGCAGACTCTAGGCGGAAAAGGCAGGCACCACCCCACCCAGCCCTCCCTCCTTGGTGCCTGGCACAGGCCTTGACACCAACGGTCCCCATCACTGTTCGTAGAATGAACGGACTTTGAACCTCTGCCCTGACTAATTCCAAATTACCAGAGTCCAAATTAATGAGGTTTCAATGTAATTAACATGGACTTTTTTTTTTTTCGCAATTCAGATTCAGATATTTTGCTTCCAAGGACACCAACAAGACAGGGAAGAGACAATCCACACACAAGAAGAGATCTGCAAATCCTCTACACGATAAGGGACTTGTGTCTAGAATACGTAAAGGACTCCCACAACTTAATAAAAAGACACATCACCCAATTAAAAATGGGCAAAAGATCTGAACAGGTATTTCTCCAAAGAAGATATACAAATGCCCAATCAGCACATGAAAAGATGTTCCACATACCATTAGGGAAATGCAAATCAAAACCACACAAGACAGGCGGAGAAATCACCAAGGGCGGCAGTGTAAAATGGTGTAGCCCCTTTGCAAAACAGTTTGGCAATTCCTCAAAAAGTTAAACACAGAATTACCAGATAACCCAGAGATTCCACTCCTAGAAATATACCCAAGAGAAATGGGAACACAGGTCCACACAAAAACTTGTACATGCGTGTTCAGAGCAGTGTTACAATAGCCAAAAAGCGGGAGAAAACTCCAATGTCCGTTAACCAGTGAATGTGTAAGTAACATGTGGCCTATCGACACAGTGGAATATTATTCAGCCATAAAAGGGCATGACGTCCTCGCACACGCTGCAACACGATGAGCCCAGAGATCGTGATGGGACACAAGCAGCCAGACGCAAAAGGCCACATCCTGTCTGATATGGTTCATCTGAAATACCCACAACAGGTAAATCCCCAGAAACAGAAAGTGGATCGGTGGTTTCCAGGGGCTGGGAGGAATGAGGCGGTTGAGGAATGACTGCTAAGAGGAACTGGGTTTCTTTTTGGAGGCGATGAAAACGTTCCACAAGCAATGGTGGTGATAGGTTCATACATCTGTGAACATACTAGAAACCGCTCAATTGTTGACTTTAAATGGCGAGTTGCAGGCTATGTGAATGGCAGAGCAACAGAGCTGCTTATAGTAACAAGCCAAAGCCGAGACCCAGATTCGGATGTCTTCATTTTTCTGACATCCAACTCTCAAGACTCTAACTTTGGAAAACAAGGATCGGAGCTGGATCTTCCTTCTCAAATCCCTTCCAGCATCGATAACAGGGCTGGATGCAACTACTCAGTACGTCTTTGTTGAATTGAAAGCGGTGACTCTTTCAGCCCAAAATGAAAAAAGAGCCTGTGGCCTCTCATTCAAATTCAGTATCGTCAGGATAATGATCTCCTGACACCTAGCGGGGACACACTTACCTATTTTACTTTTGTCTCGCAATTGGCTGGGACGGTTATGATCTCTATTTTACAGAAGAGGAAATTGAGGGCCATTGAAATTAAATGTCCTGTCTGAGGCTGCAGTTGGTGAATGACAACAGGGCAAATGGCTAGACTCCAGTATTGATAACCTGTCTACTATTCCCATCCCTAGGCAAAGCTCCCCTAACTTACTCCCTCTCCCTCTGTCCCCCATGAACACACGTACACATACACCGCACACATTGTTGTCTGAGTGTTCAACTGCTGGCCCAGAATTCAGCATTCACCTCGGCTCCCCAGCCAGGTGCCCTGGAGGCCGCCCTGGAGGCCACTCACATTCCTGAGATTCACCTAAAGGGGCTGAATGCAGAGCAGGGCTCAGGCGAAGCCGTTCTGTTCTGCACTGGGAAAGCTAGGCAAAGCTCCAGAGCTTTCTTGTCTTCGCCAAATCACTCATCCTTTGCTCAGCCTCTCCCCTGCCAAGGACATGGTGAGATGAACAGTGACAGGTGGAGCACTAGTGAGCCCCCCCTCCACCCACTGAGCACCCTGCACTCTCAGGATGATTCCCCTGCAGGCTGCAAGATGGGGGGGCAGGGGCAAACCCAGGAGGTGGCACCTTAAGGGCACCTTCCAGCCACGGCCTGCAGTGCTCCTGCCTCCTCCGACCCAGGATGCACTGTGGAGAGAAGGTGAACAGGCCCAGAAGCCAGGTGGGGGTCCCTGTTCACTGCCATGCTCTGTGCCTTGGCTGAGCAAACAGTGACAACAGGTGGCCCTTTCTTCTGTTTTCAGAACCAGAGAGCAGAACAAAGGAGAAGCACCAGTGAAAAGATCTCTGAAGGGGGGGAGGGGGTCGGGAGACTGTGTCCCAGTCCTGGCCCCTCAGCAAAGTTACGTGCTCCCTGCCCTGGCCCCCCAGCTGCCATAGGGAGGGCTAGAAAACATAATCGATTTACAAAAGTGGGGTCACTTTAAAAGGAAAAAACAAATTTAAACAGATGACCTTTTAAAAGTCATTCACAGGCCAGCTTCGTTAGACTACCCATGAGTGTGAGAAGAGCCGGGCTCAAGAGAGGAGCAGCGATCTCCAGTCCCCGCCCCAGCAGCCGAGTCTCAGATACTGTAGTAGGGGGCTATACTTACGATGACTCCCCCTGCACGGTCGTGCCCTCTGCTCCCCACCAATGACCACACAAGTCCACCAGGAGAGCTGCGGCTTCTTTTTCAAGGACCTCCTACTAAACCACAGCAGGATTCTGAGTCTCGAGGAGATTTTAAATCAAACTCTCCTGCTTCCTGGCTGAGCGACCTTGGGCAGATCTTGGCCCATCTGAAGGTCTTCTGCTGGTCTGGCACAGGAAGTTAGAGACCTCAGTGTGAGGTCAGGGCTTGGGGGGGTGGTGGCATGCAGCTGCCCTGGAACGAGGATGCTCTCACCTTGCGGGGAACACTGGGCATCTTGTCAGCACCCACCCCTGGAGCAGGGGTCCTTAAGCAATAACCTCCCAGACCCCAGCTGCGTGCTGGAGGTACAGGCTCCTGGGCCCCGCTCCCAACATACCACGTCAGTCTCCGGGATGGGAGACAAGCTTCCCCAGGACTACTGTGCTCCCTCAGCTTGGAGGAATGACGGTCAGCAGGCCCAGAACCCAGCCCGGAAGTCTAGATGAGCTGGCACCGGAGGGGCAGGAAGACGGGAGAAGCCTGCAGGATGCTGTTCTGCTCTGGGTCCAGGCAGCCGCCCTCCTGTGTCCCTGACCTGCCTGCTTCCTCAAGCGCTGCACCCTGCCCCTCCCCCAGTCTCCCCCCCACACCCCCCACT
>NC_048225.1:16198857-16301562 GCF_002007445.2 Ailuropoda melanoleuca | reverse complement strand
CACCCCCCACTCTGCACCCCCCCACCACCAAACAGCCTTGCAGTAAGGGCTCCTGGGAACTCGAAGGAGAACCCAACAAAGCAATAACTTCCCTCTCAGAGCACAGGCTTTGGGAGCCTGCCTGGCAGCTTCACCAGCCCATTCATTTTATTTATTTTATTTCATAAAGCTACCGATAGGACTTCCTATGCAAATGACTCCCAGATGAGATGCAAATTGGGATTCAGAGCCAAGAACCACCAAGGTTTTTTTTTTTTCCTCTTCCTTTTTTTTTCTTTTTTAATTGTAATAGCACTGCAGCACCTCCTGCCTGGTCCTCTGCCCTCTGCTCAGCAGCCTCCCTGCCACGTGCTTCCTGCTGGCAGCCACGGGCAGGGCTCCGCTCCCTCCTGCCAGGCACAGGTTCCACTGGCTCACAGTACTCGAGTAGGGGGCCTGGGCTGGGGGGGGGGGTTCTTGTCAACGTGAGAATGCACTGTTCCCTCTCCCCTGAGAGTCTCATGCCGGAGTCTTCCCACTCTGCCTTCTCTGCACACAGGTCAAATCCGACGTGGGCATGTTGCAAGGACACCCCCTTGCTGAACTTGCATGCTGCAAAACGCTTGCCTGCCCATGTCTTTCTTTGAGACCTAAGGTGCTGGTTGAAATCCTAGCCCAACCGCAAACCAGTCACAGGACTCTGAGCAAATCACTTCATTTCTCTGCACTTCCATTTCCTCATCGGGGTTGAGGATAACAGCGCCTACCTCCTGACCTGGTGAAGATTACAGGGAATAACTGATCTACAGTCCTCGGTACAGAATAGCTAATCAGTAGACTATTATTATACTATTTAAATAAAATGGTACACGGAGTACCTCCCTTTGGGGAGCTTGTGCTCTAGACAAGGAGAGAGAAGAATGAGAGAGAGGTTTGCAAACTGAAGATCTCTTTCGACAACTAAGGAAGGGTCAGCATGTACCAAGACAACGGGTTTCAACAATTTTTTTTTCTTTTTTTTTAAATATTTTATTTATTTATTTAACAGAGAGAGAGAAAGCCCGCATGTGAGTGAGTGCAGAAGCAGGGGGAGCGGCAGGCACAGCTGAGCAGGGAGTTCGATGCGGGACTCGATCCCAGGACCCTGAGACCATGACCTGAGCTGAACGCAGAGGATTAAGGGACTGAGCCACCCAGGCACCCAACAATTCTTTTTTGTCAATTCAATAACATGTTTTTAATGACCGCCATGAGCCACCACGGGAGACACGAAGAGGCTCCCTTTTTGTGCTCAGTGGCTTACCCCTCCACTTCCCACAGAGTGTAGCAGCTGGTGGTGGGGGAGGGGGTCTGGTCTTAGCTCTGCCATAAAGTGGCTGTGTCAACTCCAGGCAGTGACTGCCTCTCTCTGCCTCAGTTTCTCCACCTGTAAGATAAGGAGCTCACACAGGGACCTCGAGGCTCTGCCTAGTGCCAACACATTGGGAGGCTCTACCCGAGGCTTTGGCTCCCCCCTCCCCCAGCACTACCAACAAAGCACATTAACGAAGGGCTCGTGCACACATCATACAACAACACTGAACTTGGGGCCTACTGCCAGACTGATTTCTTTTTCCCATCCATCAGCAAAAAATAATAAAAGTAAATTTTAAACGAATTCTGAAACTTGTCACCACCCCGCCAGAGCCCATCAGCCCTCCCAGGAGTCATGCCAAGGCTGCCTCGGTGGGACCACCCTTCTGCAGAGCAGCGGGGGCCACTTACCATCTTTCCGCCATCTTTCTGGGGCTCTGCTAACTGCACTTGGTTAAGCCTCCGAATCTCACGTGAGCAAACCCAGGCCTCTGGGGTCTGACCCCTTCTGGGGAGTTCCTTTGCTCTGCTTTGCACCCCTCAGCCTGCCTGGAAAGCTTGGCAGGTGGCTCTGATCCACACAGCCGCGTGGCTTCCCCAAGTGGGGGGACACACTGGGACAGTGGTAGGACTGTTTGCTTCTCTGTAGCTCTGTGCCACCCTAGGTGAGCTGGGCGAAGAGAGGACTCCTGGTCCTACTGCAGCCCCTTCCCCCAAGTCATGCCCCCAACGCCCGGGGTCACAGGGCAAAGGGGGCTCCCTTCTAGCCTGGCACCACAGCCGTCAGTGTCCAGAGGGAAGCTACTCTGTGGAGTTCTGGACAGCTCTGTGTCTTCCCCAGCTGTATCAAATCAGCAGAAGACTGTGATGGGCAGGGAGAAGAGGGAGGAAATGTTGTCAGAACACCCCCCACCCCGACCCTCAAGGCACCAACAAGTACCAGGGGCCAAGCACAGATGTGACTCTGCCTACAAAATCCCAAACCCATGGAACACTCATCCCTGCTTCAGTACACCCACCTCAGGCTCAGTCCAATTTCCACTCCTCCGGGGGCAGCAGATGAAGGAGGAGATGGTGGCTTAAAACACTTGAGAACAGCCCCTGAGCCAAGGCCAGTGAATTAGAAATAGGAACCCACAAAGTTTTCAATCCAGGCAATGGGTGGTCGGCAACACATACAGGGCCGACTGGATTAAGAGGTCCTCAAGTTCTTTTGGTCTCAATCCTCCAGCCCCACTCCCAATATGCACACCAGTGATACAGACCACTCAGAATTTGGTTAAAGGGCATTAGCATTTTCCTGAGAAAGATGGGGATGCTTTTTTTTCTTTTTAGATTTTATTTATGTATTAGGGAGAGAGAGAAAAAGAATGAGCAGGGAGGAGTGGCAAAGGGGGAGAGAGAGAGAGAAGCAGACTCCCTGCTGAGCAGGGATCTTGACACTGGGCTGACCCCAGGACCTGGAGACCACGACTCAGGCCGAAGGCAGACACTTAAGCAATCGAGCCACCCAAGGCACCCAGATAGGGATGCTTTGTAAGGGGTATCGAGGAAGAGCAGCAGATTTCTATCACAGTCCTAGGCAGATGGAAGGCTGCAGCTTGCCCAGCCTCTCTGGCTCCCAAAGGACCCTGGGACTTTATCTTCTACATGCAAAGTCCTCCAGGATATCTATGCAATACTGAAATTCTCAGGGGCAGATCTTAATGGGAGGCCCAATACTGGGTAGCGAACGCCACCATCTATCTTGTGAAGGGTCCCAAAGAACCATAACCCGATACCAATCCCCCAGCAACAACTTAAATAATTGTAGGGGGGGAGAAACAACAACCAGTAAAAATAGAAAACAAAGTCCCAGGCGAGAGAAGTGGGGAGCTCCAAAGGAGTTTCCAGATCGGAATTCTTGCCCTAGGTCCGCTGTGGGGCAATCCTGGAACGGGGACTCTTGGGAGTGTCCGTTTCCTCTTTCACAAAATGAGAGTTTGGAACCAGATGACTTCCACTGGTAACCAGTGAGGATGACACAGAGGAAGTAGGTTTGGAATCCTGTGGTGAATGCTGAGTAGGGGTGAGGTGCAGGGGAGGGCACTGGCCATCTGAGAGCCAGGTACGAAGGCCAGAACCAGGAAAAGACAAGGTGCGTTTCATTCATTCCTTTTGTCATTCATTCATTCATCATTCTGTCCAGCTATTTATTACTCTCTCACACACCAGGTGCTTTCTGGACACTGAGGTCACAGCCATGAGAGCCCCAGGGCAGGGGTAATCGGGGAAGTAGAAACGGTGGATTCCAGGGCACCGTGCATCCGTCTGCCACACAGCAGCGACACACCCCACTCTCCCTTCTCCCTGCAGACACCAGGGCCTGCTTCTATCAAGGAAAGGTTTAAAAGTGATAAATAAAAGCGAGCAGAAAACGAGGTGCAAGAAGAAGACAGAATCAATTATTCCAAGTAAATTAAAAGTGCTCAGCAGGGGTGGAAGGAGATGGAAGGAGGAAGGGGAAGGCTGGGAAGGTTTCTGGTGGACACAACAGCCAAGCACTTGATGAGGGCCGTGGGGTGGGGGGAGGTTCACCTGTCCCCAGTCTTCCCAGAGGCCACCTGGGGAGACAACCGCAAACACCCTAACCAGGGTTTGGAGGTGAATGGAAAGGCTGAAGGCTGGTTCTCAGAGCAGAATCACATGCCCGGATGGTGCTTCTTAGAGAGGATACTGAATTAGCTACATAAATCCACAGAGGCGCCTGGCTTGGGGTAGCAGTGATAAGCTTAATTAAGCCATTCAGTTATTGGATCATGGGCTTGGGTTGCAAACAGTCAAGTTCACACATCATGTTAAGGATTCAGACCTGCATGGCCTTGACCCTGGTTCTTATTTGAAAAGCATACTTGGAGAGGGTGAGCCTTCAGAACTGGGGTGTGTGTGTGTGTGTGTGTGTGTACGTGTGTGTCTGTGTGTACGTGTGTGTGTGTGTCTGTGTGTACAAAGAGTGTGTCAGGGCCTGTGCCCGTTTCTAGAAACTGTGATAAAATTCCACTTAAATTATCTGACAATAATGTTTGCGATATTAATCACAATACTAAAAACATTAACACTAATACTGGGCTGTGCTCACTATAAGTCACTAAGCAGAAGTATGGCAATTGGCGTACGGAGCCAGGAGTCCCAGAAGCCTGGATGCCTCCTCTTGGCCACCACCACCCCGCCCCGCCCCATTCTGAATACCTCTGAAGCCATTTCTAAAGCCTTAGCTATTTGTCTAAGTTTCTCACGAGCCTCAAACCACCTTAACACTCCTGACTTTACATCTAGGGTAATCCGTTTATGGGGGTTTTGGACTTTTTCCATCACTCCCTGGCTTCCTTCCAGACATCTTCACCACCCCTAACACTGAGTCAGTTTGTCACAGACTCTCGGAGGGGAGGGGACTGCGGCATGTTGAGACAGGCCAGGGATGCACAGGTCTCGCTCAGAATGGAGATCGTCCAGTGCCTGTTCGGACGTGCTGTTAATCAGCTCCCAGCTAATGTGAGCTAACAACCAGCAGATTAATAGGAAATGCGGAGGAAGAGCCTTCTGCTCGCCCACTAATTGCTTGTTTATGTAACTGATGATCACGGTACTCATTAGGGGTTGTTAGCACATCAAGGCAGTGTCTGCTGGTACTGGGAAAGGCCCGAGTTGGTGGACCTTAATTGGTTGTTACGAGTTAGGCAATGGCACACACAGCCTTTACTTCAAGGGTGCTATCCCTCACAGAGCTCCCCGTACTGAGAGCTTGCTCTCTTCTACGCATTTTACCTCATTTAATTCTCACAGCAAGGAAGGTAGGAAGGTATCATTATCCCTGTTTTAGAAATGTGGGAACCCTGGCTCAGAGAGGTTAAGTCATTTACATAAGGTCACACAGCTTACCAGCAGTGGAGCAGGAATCCCGACTCCACAGTCTTCACCAGTCTGTTGAACTGGCCCCTCCTCCAATACCTGCCCTCATACGCAGTGTCTTCATTAATTCAAGAGCTGTCTGTGTTTGAAATTCTATTGAGTGATCTGCTAAGAGAAGGCGAGGAAGCCTGAGCTCTATGGCCTCTCTTCTAAGGAAGCTGGGATTCCTGAGGATGCCAGAGAGACCTTTTCATCTGATGCTTGCAACTCCTGAATATTTCTTGATTTCTCCACAGTGTGGCTGAATACAAATGGAAGCTTTAGTCTACCGTTTGCGTAGGTGCAGGCTGCCACCCATCTGCTATCCAGGACAGTTCCTTGGCTCCTAAGGTGTTTTCTATGCCAGGGCTCCTTGTTCTGAGTCCTTGGTCTCTGAGGGCACAGAGCCCTCCCCTCTTGGCCAGGATAGAAGAGGGGCTTGGAGGAAGAAGCGGTTAGCTCTTCTCATCTTGTTCCCATGACCTATGTGTCTACGTACCTACCTGCCAACCTAACTGTTCTACCTGTCTTACTACTTATCTGCCTGTTCTTCCTACCCACCTGTCCTACTTACCTACCTACCTATCTACCTGTCCTATCTACCTACCTGTCCTACCTATTGACCTACCTGTCCCACCTACTTACTCTCTAACCCACACGCTATCTAAAACCAGCAGAGCACCCCTGCTTAGGTGCACCAAACTAGATGGGCGCTCTCCAGCGAAAGACGCTACCGATCGCGACAAGTTGGAGCCACTTGAACCACTGTGTTTCCTTCAAGTTTTCAGAAGGGGAAATTCTGGCTTAGAGAGGTCTGGTAACTTTCCGAAGGTCAAAGAGCAAAGAAGAGAAAACACACACTTGTTCTTGAGGTCCTAGGACGCTGAGCACTGTGGTGGAGGCTGGGGCATGTGGGGGAGTACTGGTCAGCTTTAAATCAACCTCAGATCCATCATCAATAAAGACACTGACATTTCAGTAGTGCTTTCTGTTTTACAAAGCAATATTCCAAGAATTATAATACTTCACCCAAATAATAGCTCTGTGAGCTGTGTGTGATGGTACCCAACTCAGCCGGGAAGAGGTTAAAAGCCACACCTAAGTCCTGAGCTCACGAACAGCCCCGCTGGAATCCCAGTGCTGGTGTTGGACAGCAAGTCCTGAGTGCCTCATTCATGTTTAGCGCTCAGTGGTGGGTGTTACTGTCTCTAGACGAAGTAGCAAGGGGGTGTCCATTACCCCTCAAGTCCCCTCCAGGTCACACCACTGACATCATCAGTGGGGATGGGGCTCGACAGCCTGTATTCCAAACCCAGCTCCATCTCCTTTCTCAGCCTTTGTCCTGGCCCCTAAATAAGCAAAAGCACCAATTTCCAGAAAGATCTTTCACAACTTTGCCCACCTGGCTGACACCACAAGAATCCATTTGACCTATAGGACAGAGGTTGTCAGATCTCCTTTTTCAAGGTTACTATTGCTTTAGTTGACTCTGATGTAAAATGTTCATACCCTCTGACCCAAATCTTTCACTTCGAAGAATTACTCTCCAGAAAAATCTGCAAATGTACAGAGACTCATGTACAGGGATGGAAACAACCCACACGTCCGTCAAAGGGGGACCATTACCTGAACAATAGACTATTCATATAAAGGAAGAACATGCCGCTTTTAAAAGGAAGTAGGTACGTTTATATTAACTGACATAGAAAGCGGTTCACAATATAGTGAAAAAGGCCAACTGCAGGACAAGCGGTATAGAATGACTCTCCATCTGTTCTGGAAAGGAGAAAAGCATACAGATTTAGTATGAATAGAAAAAAATCCAGAGGAATGTCCCTGCATGGTGGTTAAGCTGGCAGGTGGGAGAAAGGGAACCACGGGGCCTGGGAGTAAACCTTCCAGAAGATACCTGCTAGGCTCTGGCAGGAAATGCTCCTGTCTCCACTGTTGGCCCTCCAGCTGGGATGGGGATGGAAGCTCCAGGCTTCCCCCCAGCAGTCTTATTTGGGCATCAGTAAAGAGGCTCTGGGCAAGGTCATTCCTATTTACATCCTTACCCAACTCTCTCAGGCCCCAAGTCCCATCCGATTCAGAATGAAATCAAATCATAAAACTGAAACGTAAATTTATTTACCACCACAGTAGGATCGGGTCATTTTTTTCCTATCAATTTGCTAGCCCAGAAATTGCCTTTTAAATGGATAATGGTGATTGTGAGGGTCCAGTTATTACCTTGAAACCTCACATTTTGATCTATCCAATGCTGTTCTCTTATATAAATAACAGTTATTACTGCAAAGTGATTTTTTCCCTTGCACTTCCAAAGTGTTCCTGCAGGAAACAGCAAGAAAATGGATTCCATTAATATTCCACTTAGAACTGTTGCTTTTCCCAGCATTACCTTCTCCATACATCTGCTCGTGAGTCTTTTTCACAAATGCCATTCCTTCTACTCTGCATTGCCCCACTCCCTCCACTAATCTCTGGTTTCTGCTTCCTCTTTATCTCCTCTTCCCTGGGAAGAGAACACTCCATCCCCTTGGTGGCCAGCCAGTAGCTGGCATGACACTACCACCTGCTTCACCCTGGCACAGAGACCTGGCACCGAGTAAATGGTGGCTAACATCATTATTGTCATTGTTTGCAGCCCAACTCCCACTACCAGCCAGAGAACAGGCCTTTCAGCATTTTCCCCCTGCCTCCTTAGTACTAATTAAATCGCCAAAAGTAAAATGCATCAACAACAAAAAGCCAAACTGATTGACATGAGTCGGGGACCATGATATCCTGGGTCCCGCTGTGCCCCATGTCCAGGCCCAGCGGAAAGGAGCAGGTTTGAGCCCCACAGCTTCCTGAACATTCCCAACTCTGCACAGAGTCTGACGGGAGCCTGGCTTTAACAGACACCCAACAGCTTCCTTCACGCTCCCTCCAGCCCCACCCTCCCCCGTGGAAATCATGTAGGTTGTTTTTATTACGAAGTATTTACAAAGACTCTGTCACTGCGAAGTGCTTTACCAGCCACTGCATGGGAGAGACCAGGGTGCTGGAGGAATCGTACTCCAGTGGCTGCTGTCACTGGAGTCCTTCTGCAGAACGCCTAAAGGGACCAAGTCGGTCACTCCTGCCACAACCTGAGATTGTGGCTTCCCTCCAGACAATGCCAGGCCAGCTGTTACAGCGAAGAGGCCGGTTCACACCCTGAAGCCCTTTCATCGGAAGGACATGGTGCGCTCCTTACCATCACCTCTAAAGGTAGTCAAGGCAGATAAGATTGCTCCCATTTTATAAATGGGACAATTGAGGCTCAAGGAGCTTAGCTAACTTGTTCAAGGTCACAAAGCTAGTTGGTCAAAAAATATAAATAAAAAAAACTTTTATGAGACCTGGTCCACGCTAACCCTCACTCTGCATCCTTAGTCACATCAGCCCTGCAACGACTCCCCAGCCAGTCATCCGCAGGGCAAGGACTGGAGCCCACACCCTCCTTATGCTAACTCCAAGATCCTATTATACCTAGCCCGCCCTCCGCTCCTGGACCAGATCCCCCCCCCCGATTCCCAGATCAGGCAAAGGCCTCAACGCCTCTACTGCTGCACCTGCTTCCTTAGGGCCATTGTCTGTCTCCAGGTCTGTTCTCTCAGCCCGACGACGCCCCTGGGGCAGAGACCACATCTGACTCCCCTCTCAAGCCCCAGCATCCACCACAAGGCTCAGTGGGGCTCAACAGGTTCTGGTTGTTTGAATGAACGAACGAATGAATGAATGAATGAATGAATGAATGAATGAATGAAGAGCAAGGCGATGACTGCTGATGTGTGTGTCTATGTACGTGCATACATGGGTACATGCCTGTGTATTGATGCCCAGGAGAACAGAGGCATTTACATCTAACCTGGAAGGTTAAGGTCCTGTCTATGGCATTCATTCACAGGAACAGAAAGCCACCAGAGGAGGGAAGCCTGTATGCTCGTTCTTTGAGGAAGGCAGGATTATACAATGGTTCAGAGCACACTGCCTATTCTGCCACCTTCTAGCTGTGAAACCTGGGGCCAGTTTCTTAACATCTTCAGTCTCTCAATTCCTCAACTGTACAACAGGGGATGCTGTGAATGGCACATGAGTTAATGCATGAGGTGCTCGGAATGACACCTGGCCTCTGTTAAATGCTCAATGCTAGCAATCATCCCGTGGAAGGGGAGGGGGAGGGAGGAGCAAGCAGTGGGAGTTCTGGAGCATCTACCAGAGATCGGCCCCAGGCAATGTGCTGGAGCACATCCCTTACACACAACCCACGGCTCTCTGAGGCCGCACCTCCCTCCAATGGCTAGGTCCCCGGTCCAGCTGAAAGACCCAGAAATATGGGGTGGGTAGGGTTAGGCACCTCCATGCAGTCTGAGCCCTTGGGTTCATATAAAACCAAAGGCAGATGCCATCTCCATGATAAGGTGAGGGCACACAGGAGGTGTGGAAGAGACACTGGAGGTGGCCCATAATCAGAGCATTTTGCAAAGCACATGGCCAGGAGAAGGGGGAGGGAGGCCACCGCACTTTACAGATGCGCTAACAGAGGCACTCACAGGAAGGGGATTGACTGATGGGCAAGAGGGGAAAAGTCACCATGTTCCCATCCCTCGTTAGTCACTCAGCTCCGTGGGAACACAGCGGCAGGGACCATCTCTTCTGGACCCACCTGGGGAAGCCAGGATTTTGAGCAAATGTCAAAGATAGCTACCCAGGTTACCAGGCCATGCCGGATTGCTTCCCGGGCAGTTCCCCTGCCCTCTGCCTGCTGGGGCTCTCCGTGGGTGGGGTGCATGGTGGGTCATGATGCTCAGAGTCCCAGCTGAGACAGGGCCATGGGGCAACTGTGGATGAGGTGGGGTCGGCAGGTTCCTGAGGGGATGCCCTAGTCCTTACCCTTACTCTCGCTAGAGGCCCTGCCCTTCCCGTGGAGGTGGAGAGCCAGGGGCTGAGAGCAACTGCCACTGAGACACCAGCTGGGATTGTCCTCAGTCCCCTTCATCTTCAGATCAAACGCAGCTGCATGGGCAGCACAGGACTGTCCCAGTGGCCTAACGACCACCCGCTGCTATGTGCAGGTATAACAGATTGTAGATTCTCGAGTCCCGCCAGGCTCAGGCATTTTATTAAAATTCCCGGAGGCTGAGAGTGGGCTCAGAAAGCGGGGGAGGGAGCGAGTTAGATCTACGTGATGCCAGACATCTGGTTGGATCTGCGCAAGCTCAGCCAATGGTCCACGTAGTCCAGATCCCAAGCTGTTCAATGTCATGCAAACCAGCCATCTGCATTCACCAAACACAGACTCTGGCCACCCGATGGGCTGTCCGGGGGGACGAGGAGGAGCACGTGTGCGGCCTGCTGGCTGGAGCACAATCCTATGACACGGGTAATGGCTTTGGTGGGTGTATGATCCTGTTAGTGTGACTCTGTTTGTAGCCACAAAAGTCATCCTTTAGCCTAGGCCTGCCCTTCAGATATTAGGCAGGCGTGGACTGGGCCAGTTCCATGGAAATTCACCGCAAATACTGGCCGACCACTTTGTATGTATAACCAAAGCTGAGCATTGCCACCTAAGGATAGAAAGGGTATCCATCCACAAAGCAATGTAGAATTCTGGCTCCAAAGTATACATAAGAGATAGCTAAACATTCGTCTCAGAGAAAAACAGAATGGGAGAGAAAACTTTTAGAAGTCATAGAGAAGTATTTCTCCCCTATGGGCCTCAGTGTTCTCATTTACAAAATCATCCTTGGGCTCCCCCGGCCCTCGCAGCCCCCCGGGCAGTGAGCAGGTCCGATAAGCAGACATGCAGCCCTGAGCTAGCTCTGCTATGTGGAGCAAGGCTGGGGGCGAGCCCAAGCTCAGCCTCGCAGAAGTGTCCAGACAGAACTCATGGAAAGCTCCAGGGCCCAGATCAGCTAAACCGGCCCCGCTGTGTGGCGAGCTCTGTCCCCTGTCAGGACAGCAACCCATTTCGCTCCTATAGCAATTCTATGAGGGGGGCACTGTGGCCATCTCCATACAGAGGAGGAACCCCAAGTCTGGCTCTCCAACATGATACGCATTGCAAGTTACGTGACTACAGGTTGGGCAGATTCCCAGCCTCAGTGACCAAACTGGGCAGTGGAAGCTTGGGGGACAGGTGTGGATCAAGGGCTACGATGCTCCCTTTAAAATTGCCGGGCTGCTCTGAAGAAGGCATCCAGACCTGCTGTTAAAGTTTCTCTGCTCCAACTTTTTGGCTCTGACCTTTCCAGGAACAAAGGGCTCCTCTGCTTCTCTATTTGGACAAGTCAGAGCTGGCTCCCCGCTGGCTGTGTCTCCTACAGCACCCCCCACCCCCACGCCTGCCTTGTCATCAGGCGCCAGACCCTCCCGTCTCATCGAGATGAGAAAGGGCCACTGCTGAGCTTTGGAAGGAAGGCACGAACAAGACATGGGGAGAACTGGCTCTCCCGGCTTTGCCAGAGCAGGGGGCGGAGAGAGATGAGACGTCCTGACCAGTGGCTCATTGATGTGAGTAACATTCTCTCAACAGTTTTCTGTTGTTGCCCATAAGCGTGGTACCTCCTGCCCTCAGGCCCCGCTTGCCCAGCATGGAAAACCCCAGCTGCCCCCCTTGCAGCGCGTCTCAGCGTCCCGCACTGGTGGAGCGGGGGCGGGGGGGGGGACGGGCCAGGGTCTGGGGTGGAGGCTGATGGACGTTGGCAGGAGAACGTGCCGTGTAGCTCACCTTCGGAGCAGAATGCCCATGTCACGGAGCTGGGTAGGCTGCGCTTCCTGTCTGGCACTAAGGTAACTGAAGGGCTTTGCTGACCCATCCCTCTTCCCCCTTACGTATCACGCAACGTGCCCTCCAAAGTGTGGTCTTTATAGTCTCCAACTCACATTCATTCTCACCTCAACCCACCCTGTTGGGCTTCGTCTCCTCCACTCCGAGACGGTGCTGGCTGAAGTCACCGATCACCTACCCCATGCTGAAGCCCGTGGGTAACCTAGCCTCACTCCGTTTAGTCTCTAGGAAGCATCCACCGGTGAAATACCTTCTTCCCGAAGCTTCCCTGATAGCTCATTCACCTGTTTTTTCCTAGCTGTGGCTTTGCTTTCTTGCCTCAATGTTCCCTCTCCATCTCTCCTCTATCCCAAACTTCCAAATGTTGGGGTACCCCCAAGATTCAGTCCTGGGTTTTCTTCCCTGTCTACACTCTGTCTCAGGTGACCTCACCATTCCCATGAACTCAAAATCCACTTACAGATTCTTGACTTAAAAATGCCGCTCTACCTGTTTATTGTAAAATAAAAGATAAATACAGAAAACCACACAAAACAAGTAAACAGCTTAGTGAGTCATTATAAGGTGAACATCCTTATAACTACAGAGGTTACAATATAGAACCTTGTTGGCCACACAGAAGGCCTGCAGACCCCAGACCCAACCAGAGCCCCATCCTCCCCTCCACACGTAACCACTTTCCTGACCTTTATCGTAATTTCTGGTGTTCTTTTCTTTCTTTTATGGCTTTATCATCCAACTGGATTCCTTGCCCATTTTTTTGAAACTCTTAATTCTCTTAAATTTACAGGTTTCTCCTTCATCTTTCTTTTCCTGACAGTTTATCTGGTGCACTTGCCCTGTGGGGATTCCCACAGCCTCGAGTCCGTGGCCTGCGGGGTCCTGCAACTCCGTCTCTGTATTCTCCTGAACTGGCAGCTGGATCCAGAGGCCCCATCAAGCTCAACTCCAAACCATTAGCCAAGTCTCTAAGCAATGCTGGGCCTTTTGTCATGAGGCCCACAACATCTGCCTCTTACTCTTTTTCTGTATTAGCCACTACTGCTGCTCAATGTCTAAAATCTAGACCCAGATCCATTAATTCATGCTAGGTCTCATAGATCAACCTGGATAACTTTCTACAGAGATGCTACCCTTCATCTATTATTTGGCTACCCAGGGGCACAGTTCATATAGGAAGGATAGGATACATGCACATTTCCTTTTATTTACTAATACATAAAATAACAAATTAGTTCCCTGTCATCCTCTGATGATGACCAATTAGGTAAGTTTTAAAATGTCATTATGAGGGGACGCCTGTCCTGCTCAGTCAGTTAAGCATCTGACTCTTGATTTTTGCTCAGGTCATGATCTTGGGGTCATGAGATCAAGGTTCCTATGGGGTTTCATGCTCAGTGGGGGATGTGCTTGAGACTCTCTCCTTCTGATCCTTGCCCTGCTTGCACTCATGCTCTCTCTCTCAAAGAAATAAATTAATCTTTAAAAAGAAGAAGAAGTGCATGCAATTCTTGATCTCAGGGTTGTGAGTTCAAGCCTCATGTTGGGTGTAGAGATTACTAAAAAAAATAATAAACTTAAAAAAAAATTAAAATGTCATTACAAACTCATGGATATACACATATTAAACCCATGCTTAAACATGGGTTTTAATTCATTGAAAGTATTATCTTTATTAAAGCTCAAATTGTCATCTTTGGCTAGCAGGAGTCCCTTTAAGTTGGCCTTTGACATGACCTGTTCCAGGCATATTTTGTACATTTCCTGCCCAGAAATGGGATCAGCCATGTCTCCAAGCAGCCCTGGTTTTTCAGTGGGAAATGGGACAGCAAGACCATAAGCTGGGTGCATCTCTTGGTCATACTTTCTATGCCTTTTTCAGTGGACAGAGCTAGAGGGCAAAATAAAATGGACAAATAAAGACAGAAATATTACATATGTTCGTATGACATATAATGTATATGTAACACATATACAAAATTCATAAAATAAAAAATCCAATTCAGGTCTACAAGGTTTTTACTTTGCCCTTGCTGTACCACGTCTATATTTCCCTTCCTTCTGCACTGAGAATTCGGGCTCTCAAGGACACAGAAATGATGGAATTAGAATAACCCATAATTATTCATTTGCTTTATCCCGCACCATACACACAACAGTCTTAGAAAAACAGTAGCAATGGGAAACACCACAACGGGTGTTATGATTATGAAAAAGGTTTAGAATGTTTTTGCAAATGCTATCTCTATCTCTGCCTTTCTTAATATACTATGTCTTACTGTCAGATCATGCTGACATAGCATCATATAATATAACCCTTTCCACCCGCATGTGGTTCTGGCGCTATAAGGAACTGCATGTTTAATGCTCACCCCTGGGCTCATGTCAACGTGTCTCTGGTCATTTGGTGTCTGAACTCAATCTCTAGCAAGTTCCCGAGGAAGTACTCATGGGAACAAAATTCTCTGAGTTCGTACATGCTATTTTGATGATAGCTTGTACTCTTAATACTTGAAGGTCAATTTTGCTGAGTATAAAATCCTCGCCTCTTATATTCACTTTCTCTTTCTGGAGTACCTCGAAAATGTCACTCCATTTTCTTCTGTCATAACACGAGGCTGCAGAAAAGTCTGATGACAGTATCATTTTCTTCCCCATATCAGTCACTCGCTCTTCTGCTTAGATGCCCAAAGGACTTTTCTTCTTTTTCTTTAAGGCTCAGTAATTGGACTAGAATATGTCTTGGTTCTTCTGGGTCAGCATTCTCAAACACAGTCTGCTCTCTCAACATGCCACTTTAAATATATTTTTTAATTTCAGATTTTTTCTGAATTATAATTTTTAGGATTTGCTTCACGATCTTGCTTTAATTTTTCTGTGCTTGTTTTTTCCTGTAGGGGTACCTATTATCCATGTATTGAATCTTCTTTGCCTTCCTCTCAATTTGTCACTTCCTCTCAAACCATGCTAATTGCTTACTTAATTTCTTTTTGGTTTTAAATTTTTTCCTTCCTTTATACCTTCTATTCCTTCTAAGGCATTATTGACAATGTTTATTTGCTGCCGTGTTCCTTGTCATTAGTCTTTATTAGTAAAATGTTTTTTTTCTTTTATTTCTAATCCTTTCTTAAATTCTATCACTAAATTGCTAAGCTTTTCTAATCGCCATTTTCTGTTATGTTTCACTTCTTGTATTGTTGTTAAATGCCTTTTAGCTCATTGCGAAAACAGCAGGATATAGGGTGGGTTTGGGGTTTTGTTTTTTTTTCTTGTTTTGGAGCATGTCTTCCGGCTCGGACACACCTGCTTTCACTGCCTGCCAGGGATGTTACTCTCTTCATTCTCTCTTATAGTAACTTTTATGGGGTTTGGATATAATCATTTTATTTTTGTGTGAAAGGAGTTTTGTGTGAAAGGTTTTTGTTTTGGGGAGTTTTTCTTTTTCTTTCTTTTTTTTTTTTTTTGAGAGAGAGCTCACTTTGAGTGGGGGGAGGAACAGACAGAAAGGGAGAGGGAGAATCCTAAGTGGACTCCCGGCTGAGCACAGAGCCTGACCTGGGGCTCAATCATGACCTGAGTCAAAAATCAAGAGTCGGATGCTTCACTGACTGAGCCACCAGGTGCCCTGAGTTTTCCTGAACTTTTAGAAAGAGGCTTCATGCTGGTGCCCTATTTAACTCCACAGGGCTCCCTCTCCTACTGCTATGTAATATTAAACCCATAGTGGCTTGCTTTCTGAGATTTCTTGGTCCTCTTCCCTTCCTCATCTCTTACCTAGACTTTGTTTTAATAATCTCAACCCTATTGGGTTTTGATTCCAATCCCTGCAGTTTCTCTCCAGTGGGGATCCCAGCAGGAAGCCTCCACAGGTCCTGTTTGAGAATATGCAGGAACTACACTGTTCTGGTCTCTTGGGTCCACCTGGTCGGCTCCCTGCACTCACCTGCTACTGCAGGGAGCAGAACCAGGGTAGCCCCCCAATTTCAGCTGTTCCTCTCAAATTGTCCCACTGTCATCTTCTCTGAGTACCTGTTGCTCCTTGGAGGTTCTCCTGATCTTGGGTCCATCTCTCCTCTATTCTCCCTGCTTATCATGCGTGGACATCAATAACGGACAATTTGTTAATGGGCCCTCCCCCAGCTTGTTGTAGCTTGAATCTCATGGGGACACCCTATAACCAAGTTTTATTGTCAGCGTTGCCTATAGCATTTCAGTTTTGCTGTTCCATTGTTTTGTCTGCTTTACGGGGGGATTTGGCATGATCGAATCCCAAAACTCTGCTCTCAGTATCTTACCAAAATCTCTCCTGCTAACTGTCAAATTTTATCTCCAGACCGCATCTCTCACCTGACCTGGTACACCCGACTATTAATAGCTATGTCCACATGGATGTTCCACTAGGTGGCTCAAGCTTAACTTGGCCAAAAGCAACCAATTTCCCCTCCTCAAATCTATCATCTCTCTCCATCTTTCCCTTCTCAATAAACAGCACCACTTCCCTCCCAGTTGCTCAGGCCAAAAACCTAGGAGATAAGTCTCTTACCCTCATGCCCCAAAATTGATCATATCCGTAGGCCCTAGCCATTCTCCCACCAGAACACACCCCTAATCCAATTACTAATTTCCACCTCCACACTTTCACCTGGTCTAGGCCTCCTCTTCTGGACTTCTGCATGAGCTTCCTTGTCTCTCTGCCTCCCCAATCCCTTCAGGGCAGCCAGGGTGGTCTTTCTAAAGTATAACTCAGATGACATCATGCCCATGTTTAACACAACCCAAAGGCTTCCCACTGCAAGCAACCAAATTCCAACACCTAACTGTGGCTTGTAAGACCCTGCGTAATTTGGAGCACCGTGTCTCCTCTGACCCCCATCTCCCTCCACTTTCTTTTTATTCTTTATGTTCCAGACACCTGGTCTTCTTTTTTTTGTCCCCAAAACATCCCCATATGTATCTCATCCCAGGGCCTTTACTGCTGCTGTTGCCTGCAGTTGGAACGCTCTTCCCAACACTTTTGCAACGCTGCCTCTTTCTCACCATATGGGTCTGAACTCAGGCCTTTCTTTATAGCCTACGCAAAACTGTTAACCATTTCATCTTATTCTCAGCACTTAGAGTACCTGCATTTATCTCTTTCATTTATTTGTATATATAAATATTGTTAGTATGCATAACTTCCCACCACCATCCCCACTGAGAGGATTCTCCTTATGGGCAGTGATACTAATAGGTGCTCAATCAATATTTATCAGTGAATTGTTTTCCCAAATACTTCTGGATATCGCCAAGGGAACCGAGCCCTGTGCCCCAGCAAACTCTGGAACGTGAATATTTTCCTAAAATTGCCAGCTGCCAATCTAAACTTTCACTCAGGACAGGACCCCATCTAGGCTTCTGGATAAAGTGTCTGGACCACCTAATTCATGTAAAGAACAGTAGTCATGAACTCTATGAGAACCAACACTCCCTTCCTATAACCAATATTTTATAGCACACCTTTTCTATATTGAAATGAAATCCATATATAACTACATATGCCTCATGGTTTTTAAAAATCCACATAATTCTCTAATTAGAATCCAAGGAAGTAATTCAAAAAGTAATTTGTAATAAATATTTTATTATGCAATACTTGAGTATGGCTAAACCAAAGGACACAATGAAAGAGTCAGATGTTTGCACCTTATTTGAATCACCGTGAGCACAGCAACTATAAATACAGACTAATCTGGGAATGTTGTGTTAGCAACTCAAATGCCATATGCTGAGTTGGCCAGACTGATGAAGAGTGGTGTGATTTTCCAAAATGCTAAACACCTTTTGGCAAAGTTCAGAACAAAACAAAGTTCCTTAGTAGTTACATTAATGGAACATTCAATGCACACTCAAGTTTTCCCCCCAAAATATTCTGTATTTATAAATGAAATGTACTTAGTTTTTCTAGGTTCAGGTATTTAGAGGTCAGTAAGTTTATCACTTACGTACATGTCCAGAGCACCTAACTGTCTTGCAGGAAGCAGGACATGTCTTCCTCGTGTTGGACTCTTCCTGAATCTTGAAGAGTGCTGGCCCATCAAATGCCAGCAGTGCCCCCTCCTCAATTATTGTGAAGCCAAAAGTGACCCAACACACTAACAAAATGCCTGCCCAGTTCATATTACCATAGAATAGCAGCCTGGCTCATGGTCGCCAAAAACTGGCAAGAGCCCAGCTGTCCTTCAGCTGGGGACTGGATAGACGGACACGCTGTGTCCCATCCACACAATGGACTACTCCTTGGCAATAAAAAGGAATACACCTCTGTGTAGGCAACAACACACACGACTCTCAAATGCATTACGCTAAGAGAAGAACAGCCAGGCTGAAAGGCTCTGCTACTGTATGTCTTAGCATTCGAGAGACCGCGTGGCTTATAAACAACAGAAATGTGTTCCTCGTGGTTCTGGGGGCAGGGAAGTCCAAGACCAAGGCACCAGGAGATTCGGTTTCTGGTGAGAGAGCTCCCTTCCTGGTTCCAGATGGCGGTCTTCTCTAACATGGTGGAAAGGGGGAGGGAGCTCTGTGGGGTCTCTTTTACAAGGGCACTAATCCCATTCATGGGGGCTCCAGCCTCAGGACCTAACCACCCCCCAGGCTATAGCACTGCATGATTCCACTTCCATGATCTTTTTTGGAAAAGGCAAAACTCTAGGGCCAGAAAACAGATCGGTGGCTGCCAGGAGCTGGGGGCGGGGAGAAGGGCTGACAACAAAATGATACAAGGGAATTTCCAGGGGGTGATGCCACTGCTCTAGACCTTACCTGCAGGGGGGGGTTACGTGTTTGTATGTTTTTGTCCAAAACGCACAGAATTGTACAAAGAAGTGAATTTTACTGTACCTAATTGTACCTCAAATGTTTTAAGTGTTCAAAAAAAAAATCGGTTGCACCCCCACTGAGAATGGCTGGTATAGAGCTTCTTGCTTCACAGCACTTCCACATGTCCTGCCCACTATGAGGGAGCCTGGGCAAGACTCACTGACCCAGTTCTGGAAATAAGCAGGATAGCTACGTGTGAAACCATATGGGACTTCATGTGGGAAAACCAGCACTTCTGTTGACGAGCCGGTTCCAAAGCCTGAAATCGACCCCTTGGGTATATTTGTGTGACCCAGGGCACATACATCTCTCCTCTGAACCTCAGCTTCTGAACTGTTGGTCCTGACCTTCTCTGATTCAGTGATTTGCCCTAGGCCATAAAGCTGGTGAAAGGCTGGTCAATGGTAGGCTTCAGAGTCCTGATCCTTACCCATTGCCTGCTCTGTGCTAAGAGCTAGGAGACTTCTCACAGGCTATGCACAAGAGAGACCCATCAGCTGTCCCCACCTGCTGAGGGTCACACAAAGGACAGGGGATGGGAACAAAGCCCAGCAGAGCAGTGGGTGGAAACTGCTGACGCTGGGCACTGGAGGGAAGTTCCTCCTGCAGGTAGGAAATCCAGAAGGTGGCACGTCTTGGCAAGGCAACTCTGTGACAAAATCAGAAGTCAGGCATTCTTGCTGCAAACTGTCCTGACCTTGACAACGTCCTCTTTCTAATGACCAGCAGCCCAGGGATTCCCAGGAGCTACTTTTTCCCTTCTCTGCCCCATTTACTATACACTTAAGGCTCAGTCTTTCCTGAAGGTTGCCCGTCTAAACACCTTTAAGGGATAAAGGAAGACGCTTTACACCACAGAGTTCCAGAGGGTCTTCCCAGGCTGGGGTTGAGCTCCAGCCTCCAAGTAAACCTGCTAGGGTCCCTTCAAGAAGACCTAATCCTAACAAAAGCCAATTGCAGACCCTGGAACTTTAGCCACGCCACCCAGACAGGAGGCAAGGCCAGTTATCCGAAATAGACTCCAACCCTCAGTACTTCCTTTCTCCCTCTTCAGCTCTCTGCAGCCTTTGGAATCTGAACCCTTCCAAATCTTTTGTCTGTGGTTGTGTTCCTGAAGCCCCATTTCCTGATGAGCAGTGGCTGGTGTCTCTGAATAAAGCCCTGTTAGTTACCGCCTCCTTTACACTTCCTTAAGGAAAACATAATTACCAAGTAGATCTCATTCGGGTTCACTCAATGCTCCAAAGGCTTCAGCACAGACTGTCTTTACCCCTTCAGAGGATTCCTTGAAGCCTGGAGACACATTGTGTGCATGCAAATGAAGGAGGAGCAACGTTTGGGGGAAGCCTGCTAGTGCCGCCCAGGAAGGGAATTGCCAGTTCCTTCCAGAAGAGCAAAGTTGGGAGTCTGGCTCCATGACTGCATCAAGATGTTTCTTTGGAAAAGCCTCAAAATCTTTCTGATCCTCAGTTAATCCTGCTGCAAAATGCCATTACCTCCATCGTGGTGGAAGCAGGAGGCTCAAGTGGAGAGGTCTGAAAGGAAAAATGCCACACGGAAATGCAGGAAATTCTCCGCTTTAATGAAAATGGTCACTGCTGATGGAATGTAACTTGATCTTTGCTGTGACTTGCCCCGGTGCCCACCAGGGCGGCGGTGTGACACAGAGACGGAGCTTGCCTGAAAGCCCAGGGCAGGCTGGGCTGGACGACAGCTATTACTTGCTGGGTGACTCAGCTCAAGCTACTAAACGTCTCTGAACTCTTCATCTGGAAATTAGTACTTAATCCTCAAGATGCAGTGAAAACTGAGCTAAAGCGTGTGAATTACTGAGGAGAGTACCCGATGCACGGTTAGCGTCGTTAAATGTTATCTGCGATCGTTCCTTTAACTGCCTGGATGGACCGTGTCTTTCATTCTCGCTATCGAGGCTCTGACATCTGGGCCTCACAGGCCACACACGGACTGAGCCTCCCAGGGTTAGCCAACAAGACAGTAAACAATTCTCTTGCAGAGGCACTTTTCAACTACAAACTGACTGATCCTGAGCCCACACCCCCAGCTACCTCCCTCATCGGGCACTTCGACTGTAGTGTCCACCTGCCCTAATCACCCCGGGGCCACGTACCGGGCAACCAGGGCCAGCCCCTATGCTCCACAACTGAAATTATTCAGACGAGCCAATCCTAAGCCCGCCTACCCTGCCTCACACATCCCTCCCCACAAAAACCACCATACGCGTTCTTGCCCACATCTACCCTTGCTCCTCTGCCTCCTACCAGACCTGGTGTCTCCCCGTGTGTTCCCCACCCCCTGGCCTGGCGTGCCCCCGCCTCTGGGGAACTGCAAGCAACAAGCCCCCTTTCCAATGGCAGTCCTCTCCCAATCTGTTGGCCTTACCGTTCCTCAAATTTTCTATTAACACACTGCCTTTGGGGCACCTGGGTGGCTCAGTCGGTTAGGCGGCTGCCTTCGGCTCAGGTCATGATCTCTGGGTCCTGGGATCGAGCCCCGCGTTGGGCTCTCTGCTTAGTGGGGAGTCTGCTTTTCCCTCTCCCTCTGCCTCTATCTCTCCTCCTGTTCATGTGCTTTCTCTCTCTCTGTCAAATAAATAAATAAAATCTTAAAAAACAACAACAAACAACCACTGCCTTTGTCATAGCTTTCATTCCCCTAGACTGCTCTCTCAAAGGTCACCCATGACGTCTTATTGCCAACCAGGCAGCCTCACCCATATCTATTCTTTCTCTTGCCTTTATTCTGGTATTTGGCTTGGTTGACCAGCTCACAGCTGAGAAGTCACCTGTTCCAATAAATCTTCCAGAACCACCTCCCCAAGCCCCTGACAAGTGCCCCTCTCGTGTGCTCCCACAGCTACTGTCATCACCCGTTTTCATGGCTGCAGACCCTCCCGCAGAGCTCGAGCCAGGTCCTCCCTCCTCCCTGCAGCATGATGCCTGGGGCTCTGTAACTATTACCACACACACACTCATCCAATCTGTATAACTCACTCATCCTCAACCCTTCACCTCTCTTCTGTCCCCCATTCTTCTCTCTTCCCTTCCTCTTCCACTGCCTCCCCCTGCTCCTCTGTCCTTCCCATCATGCTCTGAAACGTAACAGCTACCCCTTCCTCCACTTCCCTTAGTCTGGTATCTCCCCCTCCAACCCATACTGCACCCCACATTCAAGACTTAAAACATTACTAGAATCTTCAGTCTACGTGCCTCCCTGCCCTTCCCCAGCCTCTGCCCCCCCCAAATAAATACAAAGTCCCAGTTGCTCACCCTAGTATTAGCGCCTCTTCCCCCCGGCAGTCTCCTCTGCCTGTCCTCCAACTACCCATGGCTGTGCACCATCAGCTCCCAGCCGAGGGCTTACTGCCTTCCCAGTCCTGAGCGAATCCTAACCAACGCAGGGCACACGGACACCCACATCCTGCCTCCCGCACTGTCCAGGCCTGGGACCGTCCCAGACAGCTCCTTCTCCCCCCATAGCTGTAGGATGGTGGGGGACTCAGCCTTGAGACCTGGAACGTGGTGGGGAAATCTATTCATTTGCTCACAGCCAAAGACGCACCAGAGGATGTCTGGGAGAAAACAGTCTCCAATAAACCAGAGTCAGACACAAAATGCAGTGTTGATCGATTTCATGACCAATCCTGCCTTAGCAGACCTTAATGCGCTGTGACTGTGACCTTAATGCGCTGTGACTGTGACCGGCTCTCTCTCTCTCTCTACACACACACACACACACACACACACACACACACACACACACACACAATCCACTCCACTTTCTAGACACGGGGCAGCACCGTGCTGCTCCTCGATTCAGTGTACTTTTCTTTACGTAAAAGTTGTTTCCTGAAACAATTTGAATTTTTATCAATCAAATCCCAGTTTCCCCAAATCTTACTTTTCTCATCTACTTACTCCTTTCTCTAATTGACCTTTAGGAAACTAAGGTTCCCAGTATTTCCTATGAAAGGTTTTAGCATTCAGCTTCTTTTCTTGGCTTCTCTGTCACATGGACAAAAATGTTCTGCGGTTAGAAGGACCCCAGCAGATACCCTCCTGCAAAAAGAAGCTTCCTTCCATCATAAGTCTAGCCGTTGTCCTTCGGTTTGCTATTTTGTAAATTCTGATTTTGAATATGAAGTGGGAGGGAAGCTTCTCTAACTCTCTCATTCCAGATAAATCTGATTCTGAAATGAAATTAGCGTTTAGGAGGAGAAGGGGTGTCTATAAACAACTCCGGACTCCCAAGGCCTGAAGGAAAACGGGCAAGGCACGTGGGAGGGAGGAAGAACATGCATGAGGACATCAGGCCTCCAGGCCACTGACCTGACATCTCAGCTCATCTTCACAGTCGCAAGGCAGGTATTGTTATCAGTCTGACTTTACCAAAAGAGATGCACTCAAGATATAAGGGACCGGGTAGTTGGCCCAGGTCGCACAGACGGGTGAGCGTCCGGGCTGGGATCTGAAGCCCGATCCGACTCTAAAGCCTTCAGCTTCTACTAGGTTGTTCCTGGGAGGAGGCCCTCTGTTCGACGACCATCCCCGCCCCTACCTCTATTTAGGCCAGAGTACAGGAAATACCACTTCTTGTGTGTCCACAGAAGTTGTTACATTCTTCCGATATGTTAAAAACCCATTGCTCTCCTTCTTTAAGCACCACCTTAGTCTAGAAAGGATTGGAGGGTTTTAGCAACTCTTGTTAAAATGAGGCTCAGCCAGTCACGAAATCATTCAGATCGGAGTCATCACGGCACAGAAACCAGCCAGGATGACTGACGGGGAAGGAGGGGGAAGGTCCAGGCAGCTAGCTTGGGAGGCGGGCAGCAAACAGAGTAAGGAGGTTCCTGCAGCCTTGAGGTAAGGGCCCGGGCAAGGAGGCGAAGTCAAGGCAGGACCAAGTCAAGGCGGGGCCCCGGCAGACCCTGAGCTGGGTTAGAGGCAACAGCAGCTGGGCTGACCCTCCGAACGCATCAGACTCCAGCTCTGGACGTCTATCTGTCTGCCCGAGCGGAGGACTACACAGGAGATAAAAGCCCCATGCTCAGCTTCGGCATACAGACAGTGCTCAATACGTGCTGGACGCTCTCCCTCCTCTCTTCCTTCTCGGGAGCAGGATTAATCCCATGCTGGGACAAGGCCGTACTTACAGCTGGAGGTTAAGTGTTCCCAGCTTAGAATACCAAGGAGAAGCGGAAGCAAGGAGCCGAGCAAATCACTCCATTCAACGGCAGCGAGCTCTTTCCTCACCCCAGCCTAAATCCGGCTTGTGGCTGTCTGCGTCTATTTCTTCTCGCTCGGTCCTCAGGGAAAATGGAAACTGGCCAGCATCCACTTCTGAATATGGATGCTTTAGCAACTTAGACACGTTGGCCACATCACTCCTCAGTCTACGGAGATGGAGGCTTTCCTGCTGTTTCTGGAAAGCCCGGGTAAAGACAGAAGCGAGGTGGCTGGGAGGCCCCGACTGCCTTACAGATGCATGGCAGGGCGGGATGGGAGGGGGGTGACGGGGGGGGCGCTTCCCTGGGAACTCCAGTGACAGTCTCAGGGCTGCTGTCTCGTGGCTCCAGTGCCAAGCCCGATGTTTGTTCCTGGTGTGGAGATGGAGGAAGGAAGGCAACCGAGGAGATGGAGGAAGGAAGGCATCCGAATAGAAGGGAGATGACAGGCCTCTCCGCACCAAAAGCGGCAAGCACATGACTTATGACCTTCCTCTCCCGGAACCAGCTGTGTGTCTAGACAGACACTCAAGGGGGAAAAGCCGCCCTGACTTAATTCTATTCGCAATTTCCTCAAGGCCTCTTGCAGCAGGTGACTGCCTCGGTTCAGGGGATAGGGCAGGCGCTGGAGGGCTCTGGGAGGTGGGCCGTGGTGATGTTCTGCCCCAGTCCATCACGGAGCTCAGCCCCCGTGCACGCACACCCAGCCAGAATGCCACAGTGGGCTAGGTTTCCGGAGGAGAAGCCCTTACACACACACACACACACACACACATACACACACGCAGACACAGAGGGTGCTCCCCACCGATGAGCTCTTTCCCCAGCCCGTTCGGCCTCCTCACATCATCTCGGTGAGCCAGGGTGCAGGATGGTGATTTCCCTCCTTGCGAGGAAGTGAGGATGGAAGAGCTCAGCTGATATGGCCACAGTCACAAATCACACCCGGGAACCCAGCGTTGTGGCTCCGGGACTCCCACTGCCTCGCCCTACATGGTCCTTCTAAACAGGCGAGGAGGTTGGGGTGGGGGTGGCAGAGAAAAGTGGGCCCTGTCCTTCCCTACGACCTTAGCATTCCCGGCTCCTTGACAGGTTCTCGGCACCTGTGAGCAGACTCAGCGGACAGGACAAGGGTGTCAAAACCCAAAGGGGCAGCAAGGTCCCCACCCTGGTGATAATGCAAACACTTCCGACAGGACCCCAGAGCGGTCAGTGTTCTGGAAGCATCTACTCCTGCACTGCTACCCACCACCTGTGTGGGTGCAGTCCCTTCCTGCTTCTCAGCCCTCAGGCAGTCCCACCCTGGCTCGCATGAAGGTGACCAGGTCTGCAACAAGCATGGGGCATGTGGCCTCCACTGAAAAGGTCACTCGGTCATAGGTGGCAATCTCCTGGCCGGACCCCAAAGTGCCAGTCTGAGTACCAGGGGGGCTGCTTCCTCGGCATCCCCTCACCACTTGAGTATGAAGTGGTCCCCAAAGCAAATGTTTAGGGGATTTGGATGCTAATCCCTGCCAAGACCCTCTCCAACCCTCTAAGCTAAAATCCCAGTTTGGGGCCACGCGAACAGGCTTCTGTACCAGGGCCCTGAGCCGCTAAGTGCCGTCAGCACTTCCTCCCTGCGAATCCGTCATTAGGTCTCTGCTCAGGGAGACTTTCTCTCCAGGAAGCCCCTGGGAGAGAAGATCCTCTCTTCCTCTTCTCCCTCCTGGAAGGGACCCTGTGCAGGGTGGGCGATGGCAGCAGAGGGGGCGTGCCGGGGGCCTGAGCTTCCTCCCCATCTACTTGTCACACGGTTTCTGTTTCCCCAGCCAGGCTGCCAACCCTTTGAAGGCACAGGCTGAATCTTATCTTCGCATGCTTTGGTTTGAGATCTGAGCCTACAAATAGCAGGCACTCGATTCATGTTGGTTAAATTAATGAGTCCTGGAACTGCACAAATCAGGCTCTGGTTCCTCTGCCTCAGCTCTGATTTGGTCCTTCCCATTTCGGAAACCATTGCCAGTGCCTGACTGCCTTACAGAACAGTCTGGACTCTTTACCCTCCTTGCGTTTAAGGCCATCAGCATCCGGCTCCAGCCTCCCCTCTGGTCCCACTCCCCTTATGGCGACTTCCCACGCACCCAGTTCTTAAGCAAACCCGAGCCCCTTCTCTGCTCAGGGTGGTGCTGCCCCAGTGCCTTTGCTCGGGTTACTTCCCCCACCTGGAATCCACGGTGCTCCGCACAAAGCAGGGGCTCCGGAAGAGCATGCTGAACTCATGTGAATTTAATTGAAGTCGGAACCCAGAGGAGGCCGCATCGTATTTTCTGCTTCAGTTTTTCCAGCTCTACCTGCAAAGGGGGATCTGTGCCCCGAGTCCACTCACCCCACGACAGCCAGCCAGCGAGTCACCCGTGCAGCCTGGTGCGAGCGAATGATGGAGGAGTGTGGCTTGGGGCCAGCAGGATTTGAGAATCTTAGAGCCCTTTGCAAATGTCATTCTCCATACCTGACTGGGAAGTCATCGGTGGGGAAAACGAATGTCTAGAAAAGGGAACGTGAAGGGAAAGAAGGTGGAGGAGAGCAGGAGGCAGACAATTAGGGAAAGGAGAGGAGGGTGAAGGAGCAGCGCCCTGTGCTCCCTCCAAGGAGGTGCCCTGGGCCAGGGGTTCTTCATCTGACTTCACTGATCAGCCTCTGGGAGTCTCACGAGCTTTGGATCTCTTCGTTTGTTAGTTTGTTTTGAGAGAAGACTCACAGTTTTGATTGGATTCCATCATGACTCCAAAACGGGCTTCCTTTTACTGGATGATCTGCTTTGCCCTCCTAGGTTGGTATTCCTCAGGATTCTGTCCCAGGCCCTCTGCTCCATTCTGGGGGGGGAGTGTCCACACCTATGGCCTCAATTCCAGCTTGAAGCTGACTCCCAGTACCTGACTAGGACGAGCATTAGGCCCTGTGCTAACTCAGACATGGTGCGTTCCTATTGCCGGCCACACGTGTCTTCTGAGCTCCAGACCCACATCCATATGGAGTGACCGACAGGATGCAGAGCTCCACTGGGAAGCCCAGAAGCATTTCAGAATCAGCAGGACTCCAACTGAACGCCTCCAATCCATGCTCCTCACTGCAGCTGGAGAGTGTCTCTAAATAGAAATCTGATCGTGTTCTTCCCTGCTTAGAACACTCTGGTAGCTTTCCCCTGTACTAGGCTAAAGTCCCATCTTCCCCAACAGGATTGCTAAGGCCCTTTATGATCTGGCCTGTACCTACCCCTCCAGGTCCACCTCTTCCCACCTCCCTCTCCCCCTCCATTTCCTGAAAATATCATGTTTTCTCTTGCTTGAGCCTGTGAACATGCTTTTCCCTCTGACTACGCCACCCTTCCACACTCTCTGCACCTGTGCTAACTCCCACCTTATATTTAAACTTCAGTTCTCCATTTAAGTTATGATCTCGTCTAGGAGGGCTTCTCTAGCAGCCTGATCAGGCCACAGGTCCTTGCTAAGTGACCCTTCAGTACCCCCTACTTCGTCTATCAGGATGTGTTTGACACTTTTCAATAAGTGCTTAGTCCTCTGTACCCTCCAGTAGATTCTAAATCCTGAGAGGCTAGAAACTGTGTCTGCCTGCTCACCACTGCGTCCACAGCATCTGGTTCAGTGCCTGGTACACAACAGGCGCTTAGTAAATAGTTGCTGACAGAAACAGAACTGGGAGAATAAATGAATGGAGGGAGGGAGGGTGGGAGGGAAAGGGAGGGGAGGCAGGGAAGAAGGGAAGGGAGGAAGAAGGGAGGGGAAGAAGAGAGGAAGGAGGGGAGGGAGGAAGGAGGGGAGGAAGAGGTCAGTCCTTTTCTTCTGCGAGTCCCTTGTCTTTACTCTAGTTTGCAACAGACACATGTACTAGTGTGTTCCTTTCTCCAAAAGCCCAGAGTTGTGGGTCTGAAGTCAAGACGAGCCTCCAGGCTGGGTGAATTCCTGCCATTATTGAACATCACTCCTACCGTTTAAAAGCCAGGATGGTACATCACACGCTTTGCATTCCGCATGGGGCGCAGCACGATGCCTTGCATGCAGCACGTTCTCAGTCATCACAGCGGTCGCGGTAGATAGCACCGCCAGGCGTCAGTTTACTGTGTGCCTGTCACGCCCATTATCTCACACAGAAGGTGGAAGAGGGATGCGTGAGAGCAGAGGCGGAATCCTGTGAGTAATACTGGAGGCGCAGTGAGCCCCGGGGCAAGAAGATCAGAGCCTAAGACCCAGATCCCAGGCCTCCATTCTGTTCCCGCCTCTCAGTGGGACCTCGAGTCGGCAGCAAATCCGTTCTTGACTCAATTTCCCACTCTGTAAAATGGAGACTGGAGCCGTCCTTTGCCCTCTCTTCCAAGGCTGCCATGAAGAGATAAGGCCAGACACGCACCACCTAGGCAAACGGAACTATGAATATTCATGTCTTACATCTCTTAGGATGACCTTAGTGGCCGCCGCTCATCAAGTCACTTGTAGACACCTCTGCACCTTGCAGGGTTCCAGTTCCAGTCCCACTTGTCTTCCCTCTTCCCTTAGAAATCCTCTGTAGCCAGTGAGGATGAAAGAGACACAGCCACATCTATAACCTCCTACGAGCTCCAGTCATAAATCCCAGCGCAATTAAACCCAGCCCGGGAAAGGGCTTGGAGCACAAAATACGTGGCTGCTTTTGCATTTGCCAGTTACAACGTGACAATGACTGAGTAGCCCAGCGTCAACCATGCAAGGGGGGCCCACTCGGCCTTCCTCCTACTCCTATACAGAGTTTACCAGCTGGGGTCCGGGGAATCGCAGCAGGTGCAGGGGAGGCCTGCCAATCAAATCTGCAGAGGGCACAAATCTGGGAGGGCCTGCACTCAGCCTGTCAGGTGACAGAATCCAAACTCAAAATGACCAGTGGAGAAGACTACTGTGGGCTCCCAATAAAATAAAATCTTGGGTGGAAAATGTGAAGTTTTACATTTGGATTCTAGATATCAAGAGCAGACCCTTAAATGGGGACACCTGGCTTGGGTAGGTTTATCGAAAGAAAAACATGTGGGCTTTGCTAGTTCTTTTGTTATTAAAACCACAAGCTTGATGAAGACTGACTGCTTATTTTTTTTTAAAGTGCAATCAGGACTGTATTAATAATGGCATGACATCTGGGACAAGGAGGGGACTGCCTCTTTGATCTCTGCTCTAGCCAGACTAATGCCCAACATGGTGACCAGTGTGGTCACTGCTTTCAGAAGGACAATGACAAGCTGGATGAGGAGCGAGTCTGGGCTAGTGGCATAAACAGAAATCAAGTGGCAGAAGGAGCAGAAATAGTCATCCCAATCTGGAAGGGGCACGGTGGCTGACTTCAGACATGTAAAGGACCATCAAGAAGAATTAGGAGCCCACTTTCCTAGGCCCACGAGGGCCAAACCTGGGCTCGCAGAGGGAGGTGACAAAGCTCAGATTTGGACTTGACATCAGGAAAAACTGACCAACAGGCAGGGCCGCTCCTCAAGAGGCAGTGAGCACCCCGTCCCTGGCAGGATGTAAGCAGAAGATGAATTCAGGAGAAAACAAACCCAGAACAGTCCATGGCCTCAGCGGATACGGTCTCTGCCGAGCACAGAAGTGTGCTGGAACATTTCCTGATGGAGCAACGAATGGTTATGGGCTGCTCTGGGGAAGATGCTTCTGGAGACCAGCAGGCCAAGTTCCTTCTCCTCGCCTGAGTCCTACCTCTCGGGATGCATTTCTGCCACTTCTGCCCCCTCTCCAGCCAACTCCCAAACCAGCGTACCAACTCCGCCCAACTCGCAAACCATGGCTGGACAGCAGGACTCAGCTTCTCCGTCAGCCCTTCTGAGGAGGCTTCCAGCACCCCCAAGAGCGGGTCAGGTACCCCTGCATCCCAGCTCCCTTAGCACAAAGTACTTAACCCCTTGCCATTACCACTTACTTATCTAATTTCCCTGCGGCATGAGGCTGAAGGAGAGCAGAGACCTGGTCGGGTCTGCGCGTTAGTGTATCTGGAGTGCCTCACAAAGCGCATGGCACGCGGCAGGTGCAAAATCGGTATTTCTGAACGCATGAACGTATGAATGAACCGATTTGAAATGAAGTGACGCAGGCTACAGTATGGATGGGTACATTCAGTTGCTACAACTTCCAAGCTTCTCATCCTTTCAGAACCCACCTCCTGTCTCCTGCATATCAGCTTTGAGGCTTTTCTGCCCTGGCCTCAAGCTCTGGGGAGGAAGCCTCTGTCCCCTCCAACCCAATAGGACTTCTGCAGCTTCTAGGGGGATTAGCTAAGTATACTTTACCACTGGATAGTCCTGCAAGACATTTGGGGAAATTCTTCCCTGGAATACAGGAAGGACTGATCTGTTTGATATGGTTTTGCCAGACATTGGAAAAGATGGTCTCCTTTCTGGCCTGGGAATCTCTGCCCTGGGATTCTAGAAGGCTGGGCCTATCTTCCTGAACTTGGGCTATCCTGGGAGATGCCCCTACATGAACATATGCCCCATTCCAGGGTGTGACTCGGCAGCATTCTGAAATGGATCCACGGCCCCCCCAGTCCCAGAGGCATGAGTATGCTCTTTCTCCCCGCACACCCTGGCTCGTGGCACAGACCCGTGAGGGGCACCAGGAGGTCTCCCCCTTGGGACAGCAGATAAAATGCAGGACACTCACCTCAACCTGGTCAGCTCCCTGAGAAANTGGGGCGCAGCACGATGCCTTGCATGCAGCACGTTCTCAGTCATCACAGCGGTCGCGGTAGATAGCACCGCCAGGCGTCAGTTTACTGTGTGCCTGTCACGCCCATTATCTCACACAGAAGGTGGAAGAGGGATGCGTGAGAGCAGAGGTGGAATCCTGTGAGTAATACTGGAGGCGCAGTGAGCCCCGGGGCAAGAAGATCAGAGCCTAAGACCCAGATCCCAGGCCTCCATTCTGTTCCCGCCTCTCAGTGGGACCTCGAGTCGGCAGCAAATCCGTTCTTGACTCAATTTCCCACTCTGTAAAATGGAGACTGGAGCTGTCCTTTGCCCTCTCTTCCAAGGCTGCCATGAAGAGATAAGGCCAGACACGCACCACCTAGGCAAACGGAACTATGAATATTCATGTCGTACATCTCTTAGGATGACCTTAGTGGCCGCCGCTCATCAAGTCACTTGTAGACACCTCTGCACCTTGCAGGGTTCCAGTTCCAGTCCCACTTGTCTTCCCTCTTCCCTTAGAAATCCTCTGTAGCCAGTGAGGATGAAAGAGACACAGCCACATCTATAACCTCCTACGAGCTCCAGTCATAAATCCCAGCGCAATTAAACCCAGCCCGGGAAAGGGCTTGGAGCACAAAATACGTGGCTGCTTTTGCATTTGCCAATTACAACGTGACAATGACTGAGTAGCCCAGCGTCAACCATGCAAGGGGGGCCCACTCGGCCTTCCTCTTACTCCTATACAGAGTTTACCAGCTGGGGTCTGGGGAATCGCAGCAGGTGCAGGGGAGGCCTGCCAATCAAATCTGCAGAGGGCACAAATCTGGGAGGGCCTGCACTCAGCCTGTCAGGTGACAGAATCCAAACTCAAAATGACCAGTGGAGAAGACTACTGTGGGCTCCCAATAAAATAAAATCTTGGGTGGAAAATGTGAAGTTTTACATTTGGATTCTAGATATCAAGAGCAGACCCTTAAATGGGGACACCTGGCTTGGGTAGGTTTATCGAAAGAAAAACATGTGGGCTTTGCTAGTTCTTTTGTTATTAAAACCACAAGCTTGATGAAGACTGACTGCTTATTTTTTTTTAAAGTGCAATCAGGACTGTATTAATAATGGCATGACANTATGACGTCTGGGACAAGGAGGGGACTGCCTCTTTGATCTCTGCTCTAGCCAGACTAATGCCCAACATGGTGACCAGTGTGGTCACTGCTTTCAGAAGGACAATGACAAGCTGGATGAGGAGCGAGTCTGGGCTAGTGGCATAAACAGAAATCAAGTGGCAGAAGGAGCAGAAATAGTCATCCCAATCTGGAAGGGGCACGGTGGCTGACTTCAGACATGTAAAGGACCATCAAGAAGAATTAGGAGCCCACTTTCCTAGGCCCACGAGGGCCAAACCTGGGCTCGCAGAGGGAGGTGACAAAGCTCAGATTTGGACTTGACATCAGGAAAAACTGACCAACAGGCAGGGCCGCTCCTCAAGAGGCAGTGAGCACCCCGTCCCTGGCAGGATGTAAGCAGAAGATGAATTCAGGAGAAAACAAACCCAGAACAGTCCATGGCCTCAGCGGATACGGTCTCTGCCGAGCACAGAAGTGTGCTGGAACATTTCCTGATGGAGCAACGAATGGTTATGGGCTGCTCTGGGGAAGATGCTTCTGGAGACCAGCAGGCCAAGTTCCTTCTCCTCGCCTGAGTCCTACCTCTCGGGATGCATTTCTGCCACTTCTGCCCCCTCTCCAGCCAACTCCCAAACCAGCGTACCAACTCCGCCCAACTCGCAAACCATGGCTGGACAGCAGGACTCAGCTTCTCCGTCAGCCCTTCTGAGGAGGCTTCCAGCACCCCCAAGAGCGGGTCAGGTACCCCTGCATCCCAGCTCCCTTAGCACAAAGTACTTAACCCCTTGCCATTACCACTTACTTATCTAATTTCCCTGCGGCATGAGGCTGAAGGAGAGCAGAGACCTGGTCGGGTCTGCGCGTTAGTGTATCTGGAGTGCCTCACAAAGCGCATGGCACGCGGCAGGTGCAAAATCGGTATTTCTGAACGCATGAACGTATGAATGAACCGATTTGAAATGAAGTGACGCAGGCTATAGTATGGACGGGTACATTCAGTTGCTACAACTTCCAAGCTTCTCATCCTTTCAGAACCCACCTCCTGTCTCCTGCATATCAGCTTTGAGGCTTTTCTGCCCTGGCCTCAAGCTCTGGGGAGGAAGCCTCTGTCCCCTCCAACCCAATAGGACTTCTGCAGCTTCTAGGGGGATTAGCTAAGTATACTTTACCACTGGATAGTCCTGCAAGACATTTGGGGAAATTCTTCCCTGGAATACAGGAAGGACTGATCTGTTTGATATGGTTTTGCCAGACATTGGAAAAGATGGTCTCCTTTCTGGCCTGGGAATCTCTGCCCTGGGATTCTAGAAGGCTGGGCCTATCTTCCTGAACTTGGGCTATCCTGGGAGATGCCCCTACATGAACATATGCCCCATTCCAGGGTGTGACTCGGCAGCATTCTGAAATGGATCCACGGCACCCCCAGTCCCAGAGGCATGAGTATGCTCTTTCTCCCCGCACACCCTGGCTCGTGGCACAGACCCGTGAGGGGCACCAGGAGGTCTCCCCCTTGGGACAGCAGATAAAATGCAGGACACTCACCTCAACCTGGTCAGCTCCCTGAGAAAGTTAAGACCCAAGGAGTTAAGTGCCTTCCTTGGCCCTACTCTGGAAATGCTCCTTCTCCTCTCAGGAGTGAACACAGTGGCCCTTAAGATGAACATTTTATAACTCATTTTTGTTTACCCTCTGCCTCTACTTGCTGCTGTTGCTATTAATATTTAATGTCTCTCGAGGAAGGCACGCTTCCTGGACATAACTAGGTCTGGCCTGGCATTCATCAGAGAGGCCAACGTGGGCCTTGCTGCCTCTTGCCACTCAGCAGGGCCCACTGTGAGCCCAACGGCCGCCAACGCATCCTCCCTGCCTGCTGCAGGCCTTCTGGGTACGGTTGGGAGGCTGGATGCTCGGGTTGCGCACTGCCCTCCAGAGAACGCCAGCCCAGGGGTCTGTGGAAGGCTCCCTGTTTATTTATTTACCTGCTTCCTTTCTCACCGGGCCTCTAGTAAAGAGGCCTCTGGGCTCACAAACAGATTTTAAAATAATACAAATCATTAACATTTAAAGAGTAAAGTGGCAACAGTTCATTCTACTCTCCAAGGTGGCAAAGAAGCTGAGAGAGAGGAGCCGGGGGTGGGATGGGCAGCGATCCATCTTTACAGGTCAGACCCACTGGAGGGGACCCAGGGTCCAGAAGTGTCCTGTCCTCCTCAGAGAAGCACCAGGTGCTCCTGGCTTCCCTGAGGCCAGAAACTGCCCGTTCATTCCAATCTATCGAGAAAGACTCTACCATGTGAGTCACGGAGCTCAGGAGCAAGGTGCCCACAGGGCTGGTGTCTCGCACTGCTGGAATCGGGGGCCAGCGGACCCCAGCAGAAGGCCAGACTCAGAAGCAATGTTTGCTCCGTCGGGGTACGGTCAAGGTGAAGCACTGCAGCCTACCAGGAGAGCGTGGGTGCAGAACCAGAGGCCCCAGTCGCATCTTGCCTTTTGTCCTTAATGAGCCGCGCCTCTTAGCCAGACCTCCTAAGCTCCCCCGCCTCAGCTCAGTTCAACTCCATTTTCTCATCTGACAAATAACAGAATTATTTAATTTTAGAGCTGGAAGACACCCCAGAAAATATCTGGTCCAATCTCCTCTTTGTAGAGATAACAACTGTCCTCCCCCTTTCTCAACGCTGCTGTCAGGGTTCATTGGAAAACAGGACACCCGCACTTGTGGATGCAGGATTTAAGATTGGACACGGGGTCAGTCATGTCATTTTGTTTCTGCCTTGCCTCTTGCTGACCACTATTCACAGCTGCGACCTGAGGCAACTCTGAAATCAAGGCACAGAGTTCTTGTTCCTAATCAGAACGCTTTGCATGCGCGTGGCTGCTGCCCAGCGTTCAAAGCACCGTCATCTGCCTTCCCGGTCTGATCACTGGGAGGGAGGCCGGGGTATCAGTGTGGCAGGTGGGAAAACGCAGACAGACAGGCATGCTCTACGTGTCACGGTCATAAGTGGCGGAGAGGGGACTTGAACCCTGGGCTTCTTACTCTCTGTCTAGGATGCTTTCTTCTACGCCGCTCGGCTTTTTTTTTTTCTTTTTTTTTGGTTACGGAAAACTAAAGACTTTCTTTGGTATAATCATATGATCAGAAGACCTAAAAGAGCCTCGGAAAGGAAGGAGCTTTGGGAAGCATGTGAACAGCTGTCCAAAGCATTCCGTGTATGAAACAAACACTTCTAGATTTGTCTATTTGTAGGGATAGTCAAAGGCGCCATATAAACGTAGAGTATGGCTATCATTAAAATCCCACACTGCAAAAACCAGGTGGCGTCAATTCCCCAGGATGCCTCTCAAACTGACCTTTTGTTTTCTATAAGCTAGTTAGCATTTATAGAGAATCCCTTAGGAAATAATTCCAAAACCTGGTAGAAGGTGATGAGAGGGGTCAGGGAAGTGAATCCTCCTCCTCAGATGATAACACTTAATCCAGGAATTTCTGGAACTATTTCTGGAGTATCCCTTCCCTGGCAGGTACCATGTCTTACTTACCCTCACATCTCTAGCACCTAACACTACCCAAGGTACACAGTGGGTTCTCAAGAGAGGTCATGGAAGCTGCTGCCTTTGGCATTCTAAACTGGGGGTAGGGACTACAACTGGGTCCCAAACTTTAGGATTCCTATGAATCACTGGGATGCTTTTTAAAATGCAAATGCCAGGTGTGCCTGGGTGGCTCAGTCAGTTGAGCATCTGACTCTTGGTTTTGGCTCAGGTCTGGTTTTGGCTCAGGTCGTGACCTTAGGGTCATGAGATCTAGCCCTGCATGGGGCTCTGTGCTCAGCGCTTGAGACTTTCTCCCTCTCCCTCTGCCCCTCGGCCTCAAGCTCTCACGTGTGCATACTCTAAAATAAATAAATCTTTTAAAAAAATAAAATGCAAATGCCAGACTTGGAGATTCTAGATTCAGTAGGTCTGAATATCTGCATTTTAAATAAGTTCTCCAGGGAACATTCTAAATAGGTGATCTTTTTCCACCTCCCAAGTTTGAAAAATACAGCTCAGAAAGGACTCCGAATTCCCAGCCTGGAAGTCCTCCTGAGGGCTGTTACTATATCTCCTGTCCACAGAGTCTGCCCCCAAGCTCTTGGGTTTTATAAATATCCCCAGGCCAACCAGGTAAATGTGGCCGCCCAGACCTGGCTCAGGTTCTGGGCCATTAGCAAGGCGGACCTGCTGGAGTCCTAGGAACACAGAGACAACCCCACCGTCTGGAGAAGGAGGGAGCTGGGACACAGAAGAGGAGCGTCTGCGGACAGCAGTCCTGGGCTGCCCGCCTGGCTGCAGAATACTGGACTGCCCGGGCCGCCCTGCCTCACACCGAAGCCGCTGGCCTGTGCAGGCTGCGAGGAGCACATCAGAAGGACAGTGGGGCTCAGCAACTGTTTCCGGGCCCAACACAGCTGAGGACAATTAACCTTTAGAGGGGCAGCTTCGTTTCTGGAACAAGCAGCTGCCTCTGTCTTCTGGAGCCTGTTCGCAGGCCCCCGGGGAGCACCAGGCTGAGGGCATCTCCCTGGATGTGGCTCTATTCCAGGGCCCAGAGATTCAAAAAGAAAAAAAAAACCAAAAAAACAAAAAAAAAACACCCAAGCTGGCCAATCTGCCAGCTGCTGGGGCTACACCTCCGAGCCCTGTGCTCATCCCCGCCTCTGCCTGGCTGTTAAGTAGGAAGATATTTCTGGTTACTCCCTGATCAGGATTATTCACCAGGGATTTCTGCTGAGCTGAGATAGAGGTGGGAGGGGGTGGGGAGACTCAACACACACAAATCCCATTTAGTGTTATTCTCTCAAAGGGTCTTTCACATAGAACAAAGAAACAGATCAAAAGCTTTATGCCGCCCCCTTCCCCCCTCCCCTACCATCCAAGAGCAGAAACAAGGGTCCTTTGTGGCCAACATCCACTTCCTCAGCACCTTGCCTTTATACCCATTACTACGTCATCAAGTCCCTTGGAGTTCCAAGTCTGTGATAACATCCAAATGACTCTTTCTTCTCCGTGGCTCATATGGACATATAGGACATGTATTTTCCAGAAATGGTCACAATATCTCCCATCCCATATGCTCATCTTAGGATGTGACTCTGGCACACTTCCCATTGGGAGAAGGTCTGTGGCCTCTCCTCTGGAGTCTAGGTGGGCTTCGGGCTACAGGGGAGGTAATGCTTTATGATTCTGCTAGGTCAACCATAAAAGGCAACACAGTTTCTGCACCGTTCTTTTGGGTTGCTCAGTCTTGGAACCCAGCCACCGTGCTGTGAGGAAGTTCAAGTAGCCTGCTGAGGCTCCCACATGGAGAAGTCCGTGTGGAGGGGAAGAGAGGGGTCCCTGGCCCTCAGTTCTGGTTGAGTCTCTAGCCAGTACAACCTGCCAGTCATGGAAGTGAGCCATCTTGAAGCAGCCGTACGGTTCCAAACACACGCACCCTACAACGGCCACCCCAGTCACTACTACATGGATCAGAGAGGAGCCTTCTGAACCCACCCCACTGAGCCTTCCCCACTGAAGATTTGGAAGCTAAATAGATCACTGTGGTTGTGTTAGGTCACTAGGGTTGCCCAGACTCTCGGTCACTCCCCCTAACCTTTGCCAGTCTGCCACCAAGGGGGGTTTCCGAGGTTATAAAGCCACATGGATTCAGGTAGAGAGACAAACGTGTGGGATCTGCAGGGGGCAGTTCAGAGTTGATTCAGCCCCTAGGACAGGTCCCTCCTCACGCTTCCCCTCGATGGTTCGCCCTGAGCAGAGGGACTGTGTCTGCCTGGCAGGCTGGTGGCCAAGTGAGTGGGTCTCAGCCAGTGAACTGATATTGAAGAGCTGCCAGCTCCAGCTCCCAGGGCATGTGGTTCTAACTCGTGTACTCAGCCCCCTCCACAGCTCTCCAGAGTTCTTGTCTCCGGGTCTCTGTAAATGAGCATCCTCCCAAGAAACCCGATGCTGGCAGGTTCGCCCAAGCCTGGGGGTTCAGTGTTGATCAAGACAAAAATGCCCTGCTTGGTTGTAACAGGAACCCTGAGACAGAGAGGACCCATGGGGATTTATTCCTTTCATGGCGCCTAACACAGCATTGGGCCGTGGCGATGGGGTGTAGCTGTCAGCATCTGGTATGTCAACACGACTGTAAAAATCGACAAGAGTGTGTGTGAGAAACAAGACCACCGAACAGAAATCAGGAGGTCCCTGGGCAGGCAGCCACAGCCTAGTCCCAATCAATCCAGCCACAGCTCCCCAGGGCCTTGGTCATAAGCCCTCATCTCTGAACCTTCCATATTGCTCTAACATTGCACGGAACAGATTACCTGCTCCTGTTCACCGTGAGTGATAAAGATCCTAGCAGGTTGAGAATTTCCTGGGCCAGAGTTCAACCCCAGTCCCGCGAGGGGTGCCCTGTGCTCTTAAAACTTCAGAAAAACCACACACACGGCCTGTCCGCCTTTCCAGTCCAGCCTCCATCCCATTCCCTAGGAGGCTTCTCCAGGGCCGCCATGCTCCCGTGTCCTGCAGAAGGGGAGGGACCCAGGGCAGACCTGAGCAGAGGTTCACCTACAGACACATGAGCACAGCCCCACGTGCACATTCGCACCCACTCCCTCAGAGCCCAGCAGCTGACACAGGCGTGATGAAGAGGGTGGGGAAGCGGGAAATGAGAGCTAGGAACAAAACACGGGGCCTGAATCAGCCAGGTGACCAGAAGAAACTAGGACTGAATGTTGACAAGAAATCTACCCAGAGTGCCTATAGGGGTAGGGTTGGGGGGTAAAAACATGGTAAGAGAGTTAAAGGCAGACATCAGGGTCAGATCTAGGGCCCTAAATCCCTTCCTGGGAGATGCATGGATTTCAGGGTAGTTTATCAAACTCCTGCAAACAGGCAGGAGGGGGTCTCTGAGTCTCTCCTGAGCAGACACCAAGTAGACCCGGTCATGGTCTGTGAGCATGGAATGGTACACTGCTCAGGCCAGGCTGGACACGGGAAGCAGTTCTCTGGTGTTTAGGACCCAATGCTGGGGGTGGGATGTCCTGGAGGCCTCCCTGTAGCTAAAGGAAGAAGTCAAACAGTAGCCTGAGACACCAGGCCTCCAGGGGGGGATGAGCTGAAAATGCACATTGGCCTTAGACTTTGACAATGGACTTGACCCAAACAAGAGGCCCCAGAACTACGTAAAAAGTGGCTTTGAAATTTTATTAACCATGACCCACAGGAAAAAAATATCTATCACGTCATTAACCAAGACCCACATACGTAGATGTATGTATAAAACCGAAAGAACATCTCATGAAACAGTAACTCTTTACCGTCTGTGATGTCCCTGGTGTTTTCTAGTCCATTCCTTTTTCGTTTTCTAAAATTGCTAGCTGTGACCCATTAAATTGATTTCCCAACCCACTAATGGGTCTTGGCCTGCAGTTTGGAAAACAATGCTCTAGAATAAGGGTTGGCTAACTATGGCCCACAGGTGAATCATTGAGGTGAAATTCATACAGTTCCTATGATTTCATACACATACTTTAAAGCGTACAACTCAATGGCATTTGGCGCGTCCATTTACAGTGTTGTGCAACCAGCGCTCTCTAGTTTCAAAACTTTTTCATCACTGCAGAAGAACACCCATCCCCTTTCAGTAATCACCCTCACCCCACCTCCCCCCAGCCCCTAGCAACCACTAATCAGCTGTCTCTATACATTTGCCTATTTTGGATATTTCACACAAAGGAATGATAAAATATTTGTCCTTTTGTGACTGACTGCTTTACATAGTATTTTCAAGATTCATCCATGTCAAGGGCGCCCGGGTGGCTCAGCTTTTAAGCATCTGCCTTCAGCTCAGGTCATGATCCCAAGGTCCTGGGATCGAGCCCCACATCAGGGTCCCTGCTTGGCGGGAAGCCTGATTCTCCCTCTCATACCCCCCTTGCTTGTGTTCCCTCTCTCGCTGTCGCTGTCAAATAAATAAATAAGATCTTAAAAAAAAGAAAGATTCATCCATGTCATAACATATATCAGGACTCCATTCCTTTTTATGGCTGAATAATATTCCATTGTATGGATAGACCACTATTTGCCTATTGGTTCATCTATCGATGGACATTTGGGTTCTTTTCACCTTTTAATGATGCTATCAATATTCATATGCAAGTTTTTGTGCAATCACATGTTTTTGTCTCTCTTGGGCACCTACCGGTGAGTAAAACTGGAGGACCACGTAGTGATTCTATGGCTAACTTTTTGAGGAACTGCCAAACTGCTTTCCACAGTGGCTGCACCATTTTACATTCCCACTGGCAGTGTACAAAGGTTCACGTTTCTCCACATCCTTGGCAATGCTTGTTATTTTCTGGGATTTTTTCATGTTTACTTGTTTTTTCATCTAACCATCCTATTGGATGTGAGGTGGTATTTCACTGTCGTTTTGGTTTGCATTTCCTTAATGACCAGTTAAGTTTAACATCTTTTCATGCACGGATGATAGGTACTGTAGATCTTCTTTGAAGAAATGACTATTCAAATCCACTGCCCACTTTTTAATTAGGTTGCCTTTTTGTTGTTGAGTTCTTTATAAATTCTAGATACTAAACTCTTACCAAACACATGATTTGCAAATATTTCCTCCCATTCTGTAAGTTGCCTTTTTACTTTCTTGATAATGTCTTTTGATTCTGTTAAGCTGCCTTTTTACTTTCTTTTTTTTTTTTTTTTAAAGATTTTATTTATTTATTCGACAGAGAGACAGAGACAGCCAGCGAGAGAGGGAACACAAGCAGGGGGAGTGGGAGAGGAAGAAGCAGGCTCATAGCAGAAGAGCCTGATGTGGGGCTCGATCCCACAACGCCGGGATCACGCCCTGAGCCGAAGGCAGACGCTTAACCGCTGTGCCACCCAGGCGCCCCGCCTTTTTACTTTCTTGATAATGTCCTTTGATTCATAGAAGCTTCTGATTTTGATGAAATTCAATTTATTTTTTCCTTTTGTAACTTACGCTTTTGGTGCAAAATCTAAGAATCCACTGCCACATCTAAGCTCATGAAGATTTACCATGTTTTCCTTTAATAGTTTTATAGTTTTAGTTCTTATACTTAGGGTTTTGATCCATTTTGAGTTTGATTCTGTATATGGAGTGAAGTAAGGGCCCACCTTCATTCTTAGCAGATGACATTTTTCTATATGTAGAAAATCCTAAAGAACCCACCAAAACACTACTAAAGCTAACAAATTTAGCAAAGTTGCAGGGTACAAGATCAACATAAAAAAATTAGTTGTGTTTTAGATACCAATAATAATCCAAAAAATAAATTAAGGAATCATTTCCATTTGTGTAAACATTAAGAAGCATAAATAGCTAATAATAAATGAAGGAAATGAAAGACTTGTACACTGAGAACTAAAAAAGACTGCTGAAAGAAATTTTAAAAGATCTAATTAAATGGAAAGACATCCCATATTCATGGATTGGAAGACTTAATACTGTAAAGGTAGCAGTATTCCCCAAAATGTTCTACAGATTACATGCAATCCCTATCAAAATTTCAATGGCATTTTTACAGAAATGGAAAAGCTGACCTTCAAATTCATATAGAACTGCAAAGGACCCTGAATAGCCAAAACAGTATTGGGGAAAAACAATGCTGAAGGACTCACATTTCCTGATTTCAAAAATATCTACAAAGCTATAGTCATTAAAACATATGGTACTGGCATAAAGACAGACATGTAAACCAATGAAATAGAATGGAGAATCCAGAATAAATTCAAACACCTATGGCCAACTGATTTTCAACAAGAGTGCCAAGGCTATTCAATGGGGAAAGAATTCCCTCTTCAACAAATGGTGCTGGGACAACTGGAATACCACAAGCCACCTGTTTTTGTAAATTAAGTTTTATTGGAACATAGCCCTGCTCATTTGTCTACAGCTGCTTTTGTGCTCTCATGGAAGAACTGAGTAAATCACAATAGAGACAATATAGCCCATAAGTCTCAGAAGTCTAAAAGATCTATTATTTGGTCCTTTACAAAAAAACAAAAACCAAAAAAACCCTCAAAAAACAAAAAAAGTTTGTAGACTCTTATATAAAATACTGCTTCTCATACCTACCCATGGACATTCCTTCATTCAACAAACATTCACTGAGCACCTACCATACGTAGCAGGTATTGCTCTAGATACAACACTGAACAGAACAGACTAAAATGTCCTCATGGAGCTTACATTCTAGGAGGTGAATTATCCAGGACAGTCCTGCCATCTAAAGAAATTCAATGGCCCCTTGGGGAGGAGAAGCAGTGAGACTGTCGGTAAATTACAAGCAGCCTTCCAAGCATATAGAAGCCCTGAATCCTCTAAGCTTGGGCTCACCTAAATGCTTCCTGTTGGCTCTGATTCACGTCTCATTCAGCTGCATCTCCTGAGTTGGGGCTAGAAGCGTCCCGCAAACAATAAATCTTTTAGCTCTTCCAGAGATCCTAATACGTTTGGAGCATTGTGTAAGTGCTATAGAGACAACAGTGAGTAAAATACAGTCCCTACATTGCAGAAGATCACAATCTAGTGAGAACTTAGCCAGAGACACATCACCATAACAGAAACAATCACATACTATCCCTTAATGAGCACTGGATAGGTGCTGGGCATTATACAAAACCTTCACGGTCATTACCTCATTCACAATCCTCAAGGGAACACAAGAAAGTCTGTTAACACATTTGATAGATGAGGAGACTGAGTTTCAAAGAGCTTAGTATTTTGTGCTGGGTCACGAAGCTGGTGAATGGACACCCAGGTAACTGAACCCAGACTATATGAATCTAAGGTTAACCATCAAATTATTAAACAGACATATACAGAGCTCTCCTAATTTTCTAAGCATCATTCTGGACTCTAAGGACACAATGATGATGGAAACTAGTGCTCTTTACACCACACCATCCGGTATCCACCATGAACAGGAAAGAGGAGGTGGCATAATTCACCTGCCTGCAGGTGTTTATTAGTGATTCAGAAAGCAGGGCACAGACGTTAATGAGACAGTGACAATAGCACCAGGTATAGCCTAAGTGCCCCAAAAGAAGTTTAAATACAATATTTCAAAGGAATGGCATAGGGATACAAGAGACAGGGAAAGCTTCAAGAAGGAGAGGAAATGGATGGATGGCAGGATTTATAAATGATCACAAGTAGTATATTCTCCCCTCCGGTCCACCCAGCTCACAGAGCCTGGGCTGAGCAGTAAGAACTAAAGGCTTGAGGACTCCCTGGAGAACATATAAACTGACCAATAAACACAAGAACTCTAGGTGAGCCCTTGGCTTATATATATTATCTCCTTTCCCACTCTGCTCTCTTCAAAATATATCCATCAGCTCAGGCCAGACTACCTCTTTGGAACATTCTATCACCTACTTGGGAAGCAGAGGGCAGGCTGAGAAGACCCCAGGCTAGGGGTCAGAAGACCTGGGTTTAAATCCAGTTTTCACCACTTAGAACTGCACTGTCCATTAACATGGCCTCTAGCCACAGGTCACTCTTTAAATTTAAAATCTAAATTAAATTAAATGCAATTAAGAAAACGCCTCGGTTGTACTAGATACATGTCAAATGCTTGATGGCCACACATAGCCCACAGATCCAATACTAGGCCAAGCGCACACAGAACATTTCCATCAACACCGAAAGTTGTTTATCAGTCAACATTGACTTAAAAGTCCAAGACCTGGGGCACCTGGGTGGCTCAATCTGTTTAGTGTCCAACTCTTGATTTTAGCTTAGGTCATGATCTCGGGGTCCTGAGATCCAGTCCCATGTCGGGTTCCAGCCTGCTTAAGATTCCCTCTCTTCCTCTCCCTCTGTCCCTCCTCCCCACCCCGGCCTCTTAAAAAAACAAACAAACAAAAAAATAAACAAACAAAAAAAAAGGAGAGTCCAAGACCTAAAGGTAGCTATGTTTCCTCCTTGCACCTCATTTTCTTCATCTTGAAATGGGAATAACACTACAAATACTTCCCTAACAGGACCTGCTGTGGGAATGAAATGAGATTGCAAATTTGCAAGTGTGTTAGTGTCTTCCTCTTTCCCTTTTGATCCAATAGCTCTTCCTCCCCCGACCCCCCATCTGCTCTCTGCAGGGCTGGGCCCTTCACTACTCTTCCCCAGGCTGTGACCCACGGAGCCAAAACAACGTGGAGCCTTAAAAAGCAAAATGACGGGCACCTGGGGGGCGCAGTCGGTTGAGCACCTGACTCTTGGTTTTGGCTCAGGTCGTGATCTTGGGGTGGTGCAGAGTCTGCTCCCCCTCCCCCATCTCTCTCTCCCCCTCCCCCAACTTGCACACACTCTATCTTTCTCTCTCTGAAATAAATCCTTAAAAATAATTTTTAAATAATTTTAAAAAATAAAAATCCAAATGAAACAAAAATCCCACAGGAGTGATCCTATCTCTCAGCCTGCATGTTAGTGGATCTCTCAGGAGCCTTTGTTAAAGAGACCACTCTTCCCTTGGCTTCCAGAAGACCACGCCCACCTAGTTCTCCCACTATGCCCAGGTTGCCCCTCTCCATCTCTTTAATCTCTTTTTTCTTTCTTTAATCATTTGGTAATGTTGAAGTGTCCCAGAGCTTTGTCCTTGGTCCCCTTCCCTCTCCACACAAACCCAGTCTCACGGCATTTAGTCCTATCCGGAGTCTGATATCTCCAGCAGAGTCCAGTGGCTTGAACTCCAGACTTGCGTTCCAACGGCCAGCACGCTGTCCTCTGACCGGCATCTCAGCCTCAGCCCAAGACTGAACTCTGGGAGTGCCTTCTCCCCCACACCAGCCGGGGCCCCTTCCCTGTTCAACAAATGCCAATCCATCCTTCTGGAGCCAAGCCAAAAGCCCCGGAGTCCTCCTGCCCCCTCCCTTTCTCTCGCATCACATATTTAAACCATCAGGAATGTCTGTTGGGTTTACCCTCAGAATCTGTCCAGAATGCTCCCGCTTCTCCTGCCTGCATCCATCTCTCACCTGCGGCACCACCAGCACCTCCTCAGCGGGCCTCCTGCGTCCTCCCCGGCCCCTTCCGTCTCTTCTCAATGCAGCAACAGAGCAGTCCCTTTAAAATCTAAGTCGGATCATGGCCTTGCTTTGCCCCAAACCTTCTGTCTGGTTCCCGTTTTACTCTAAAGAACCCATGGGGTTTGACCCTCACGTCCACATCTCTGACCTCCCCTCCTGCCGCTCTGCCATCGCTCACAGCAAACCAGCCACGTCACCTCCCTCTGCCCCCCCCATGGGCCGGGCCCACTCCCACCTCTGGGTCGCTGCTCTTTTTGCACCTGCTGCCCCCCCACACAACATGATCTTCCCCTCGCATCCACATGGCTCCTTCTGTCACTTCCTTTCAGCCTTTATTCAAACGTCACTTTCTCCACAAGACTTTCCCAGGACACCTTAACATGTTCAGGCCCATTCCCTTGGACCCTCCTTATCCCCTTCCCTGCTTCATTTTTCTCCTTAATACCCCTCCTCAAAGACTAGATGTATGCACACACGTGTGCACACACACACAATGACATGCACAATTTATTGTTTATCTTCTTTATGAGGCAGGGATAATTGTTTAATTCACCACTTCATGCCTAGTGCCTAGAGCAGTACCTGGTCCATAGTAGGCACTAAATAAATATTGGTTCAGTGAATGAACGAACCTAGGGGCCTTGGTATAGACCTTCCCCTTCATGGGGCTTACGCAGGCTGCGGTGATCACCAGGGGCCACCCACGTGCCCCGAAGCTCAAGGGCAGAAGCCTTGGAAGAGGCAGTCTGATCTCTCCTTAGAGCAAACAGTTTGCCCCAGGCTTTGGAGGAGGGGGGCTGGAGCACAGGCCACCAAGAGAGAATCACGGCAGCTGGACAGTGCCTTGCCACCCAGGGCCAGAGGGCCACAGGCAGCCATGCCAACTGAAACAATGGGTTCTAGTAGCATCTAGTAGCAACGGGAACTATAAAGCCTGAAATGGAGTATGTGCTTGGGGCTGCCAGTGGCGCAGGCGGGAAGACTTCCCTGAGCCAGATAGGGTTTCTCCCCATGATGTACGGATGGGAGAGTGATGGAGTATTTATGAAAAACTCTTACCCGGGGCAATGCCTCCCTGGAGACAGATGAAAGCCAAGAGCCCACTTCCCCTGATTATACGATGCATTGACAATATAGGAAAATGTATGTACCCAGGGTGGGGGGTAAATGGGCTCCTGAGATCTGTATTCCCTCCGCCCTGGGGTGGGGGAGCCAAAGAAGCGTAAGGATGGTCAGTGGCTCGGGGAGGTCTGGGAGGACAGAGGGCTGGAGGGCAGGTAAGAAGCAGGGGCTGGGCTGCCGAGCTGGCTGCAAGGAGCCGCAGAGATGGGGAGTGGGGAGTAGCAGGCGGCCAGGGCATGACAAGGCAAAAATGCTTCCAGAGGTGAAGTACAGAGCAAAGGTGAGGGTAAGGATATCACGCATGTTGCCAGGAGATGGATATCAGGAGCAAAAGAAGCAGGGGGAGAAGTCAGCGCCATGGAAAGGGCTTTACAATACTGCCTCGTGTTAAGAGCTCATGCCCCAGGGTGAGGCCACAGTTCCTTGCAATTCACAGATGAGGCCCAGGGCTCAAAGAGGGTCACCTGCCCAAGGTCACATAGCTATCCCCACGGGGGACGGAATTTGAATAGAAGTCCCTCTAACTCCAAAGCCAGTGGTTCTCAACAGGAGCCCTAGGAGACTTTCTGGAAACCTGGGGCACATTTTTGCCCTCTACATGTAGTAACGCCTAGGCATTTATGTATTGAGATCCATTCTGTTAGTTCCTTTTAATTTAGCCTTTATGTTATATGTAGGACATGATGCGTTTTTAAATCATGTGTGCAGAAAGGTTATAGTATCTCTGAATTTCATTTGAGGACAGTAAAAGTGGCCTTTTTCAAAATACTTATTATAAAATGGATTGGACTGACCTGGGAAACACCACACCACACGAACCCAGAAAGGTAAGTGGCATTGCTCTGGCCAGACTACTCCGCCCCTACCCTGGGGACCCTGTGAGCCGAGAGGACGGCCTGGAGCAAGAGGGGGACAGGGCAGATGCAGGAGCTGAGACCCTCTGTCCAGACCCCTCTAGGCCCCCACTCACCGAAGCCAGCGCTTCCCAGAGGGGCGGGCCCCAACCTGACCAGCCCCACCCCCACCCCAGTACAAATCCTGCCCTTGGGAGTATGCAGTGGCCCGCACACCTGATTGCGCTGCTGACACCCTCACAGGAGCCCTTCTGCACACAGTAATCTCGCCCTGGTGTGCTCTACGACTCACTCCTAGCTCGTGAGGAGTGAGCGACCCTTCCCTCTGGCAGCCGGCCTGTACGAAAGGAACACTAAGTCTTAAGGGTCAGACTTAGTGAGACAAGTCTGAACACAGTGTGCTGTCAGGCATTTAGGATTTGGAGATGGCTGAGACTTCGGGCTGTCCTTTGTTGCCCCCCTTCACTCACACGACCAACCAAGGGCTCTAACGGTCCCTTCTTTGAGAACTGGTCGCTTAACCCAAGTAAGCTGCAAGGCACAGCTGGTCCTGGGAGGGACTGGACGGCTACAGTCACAGGGACCGAGGGGCAAATTGCGGGGGAAGGTGATGAAGGATGGGCGGAAGCAGAAGGCAGCTTCTCTCATACACACTGGACAAGGGCTAGACACCAGGGCTCCAGACGGGGGGCTGTCCCATCACATCTTATCGCCTCACTGGGCCTCAGTTTCTCTTCGAAACACGAAGGAGCTGGACCAGAAGACCTCTAAAGGCCTCTGCTCAGGTGTGACAGCCTATGAGCTGGGGAGACCGTTGGCAAGGACGGTGAGAGGAGAGCGGCCTCACTGTCACTGCGGCAAGTACCAAGGTCTGGAAGTCACCCCGGGCTCCTTCCTGGCCTGCGTGTCCATCCTTGCTGCCATTGCCTCGGCCAAACCGTCAACACCGCTCACCTGGCCTGCAGCACTGGCTTCCTCCCAGCTCTCCCCGCCCTGCCCTATCGCCATCCCAAGTCCATCTGGCTGCCTCCAGCTCTCTTCCAAATAGAAATACAAGGAAGCCACCACTTACGCTGACTCCCCACTGAGGCCGGGATAATGCCTTGACTCCACGCTGGACAGAGGGCTTCAAAATCCCTCTCTGACCTCAGCTCTCTCCCGTCGGGCCTCACTGAATTTGAGCTTCTCTGGCTCCTCTGCCACATGCCCTCCCCTGACATTTCTTTCTAGAACCATCTTGCTCAAAACATAGCTCAAATGTCACTTCCCCTAGGAAGTCCTCCTCTATCCCTGCGCAGAGCAGAGCATTCGCTACTCAGTTCAGATTGAGCCTCCAGGGCTGACACACTGGGTTATAATTATTTGTAGAGACTGCCTCTCTCATTAGACCCTGAACACCTCAAGACAGAGGGGGACCCTCACACACTGTCCCAGACACGAGGCAGGGAAGGCTGGCCTTCCCAAACCCCAAGTGCGGTCTTGGCTCCATCACCAGCCAGCTAGCTTTGTGGCCTTGGGTAAGTCCTACCACCAACCTGGGCCTCCATTTCCTCATCTGTAAAATGAGTGCACAGGACCTGATCCTGAGGTTCTATTCTGGTCTGATGCTCTGGGCTCTGAGTTGGGGTGGGCCCTGCCCCTCCCTGCCCACGGAGAAGGACTCCAGGATGCCACGTGGGTGGCTTGAGCTCTGCCGTTCAGGGCGTATCGCTCCCTGGTTGCCACCGGGGCAGACACACGTCAGCACAGACATGCTCACACGTAGCCCCTGCAGAGATCCATCGTCTTGCTCTGCGCTCCCAGGGTTAATTAGCCTGCAGCATCTACAGGACTGCTTTCTCCTTTAATAGCCAATTAGATCTTGTTAGCTCTATTGTCATTTGTAGGACAAGTCACAGAGGTGCTCCCATCTTACAGAAGCAGGTAGCCAGGATCCCTCTGCCGGGGAGGGAGAGCTAGAGGCCTGCCACTGGAAAGGAAGAGCGTGGAGGGAGGTCCCCTCAGGAGGAGAGAGCTGCCAGGCCCCCACAGTGGAGGCCTGTGAGAGCCTTGTGCTTTGCCAGTCCACAGGGCAGGGCTTTGTGTGAGCGGTGTGGGGTCCCCCGGGCCCTTTCTCGTGCTCTCATGTTAGAAGGCTCCTCCAGGGGGTGGCCCACAGCGGGGTCCACGGGCAGTGGTCTGCATAGTGACTCCCTCTGCCAACCCCGCCAGGCATCTGCAGGGCCGGTGCACATCCAGCTAGGCTGCCCTGCTCATGACCCCACATTTCACCCTGGTCACACAGGGTGTCGGCCTGCTGCCTCTCCAGCTCAAGACGGGGCTTTGGCCACACTAACGAGGCAGGGCCAGCTCTGCCCATCTCCAGCTCCCCACCCGTGGCTGCCTTCCAGGCCCAGGAGGCGGTGGGCAGGCCAGATCCCACGGGCTGACCTCTCTTCCTCTTCTGCAGAAATAAAATTTCTGACAAGCATGGCCTCAAGCACCCTTGGCACTGAAGAGCTGACATCTTGATGTGGCCGAAGAAACCTCTCTCTCACTTCGCAGAGAGAACAGTGAGTCGTCCTCGCGGAGGCCAGGGTGAAATATGCATCTTGGAAACGATCCCTGGGCGAGCCACAGAAGGCCCTTCACGGCAGGTCACGGCAGCCAGCCTGGCCGGAGGGAGAGCCAGGGCCTCTCTGGGGGAGCAGGCTGACGCCGTGATAGGACAGAAGGGGGGCAGGCAGCGTGCCTCCAAGCACAAATCCAGGGCCATCAGAGTCGAAGGCCATCGGCCTCTTTACAGCCCCTCTGGGGTTGGGCAACAGCTGGCAAACTCACAGCTAGGAACACAGGTCACCCATGTCTGTCTGCAGGCGCAGCCCCGCTTGTGTGAGGGACCCCCTATTCCTGGGCCTGGAGGGGGGCTGGGGTCTTAGCCAGGGCTCTTAGCCAGGGGTCTCTGGGTCTCCTCCTGTGGGGACTGTGGATCATAAATAGCACAGGCTTCTGACAGAGGGGGGGAGGTTCAGAAGTGGCTTCTGATGAGGCTCAGGATCTTTCTTTTTTCTTTTTTTTTCCTTAACCTTCCTAAACGCTCTGGAGGGGAAAAGGAAATAATCAGGTTCCTGTGATCAAGCCTGAGGATGATAAAGTAGGAAGAACTCTAACTGCAGGAGGGAACGGGGAAACATTAGGGGAAGGCTGCAGTGTTTTATGGTCTGTGCTGCTCTTCTTTGCTTCTCAATTTTTTTTTTTTAAGGGAAAGAAATTAAAGGACTTGGATTTTAATGAGGCTACAAAAAGATAAAAATTATCCTGAGTTTGTTGGAGTGGGAATGGGCTCCAGGCCCCCTCTTCCTCCCCAGCCCCCCATGAGCCCCACTGCGACCTCCAGGAGACCCAAGTGTCTGCTTAACCACACCCAAGTGACCTCTGAATCAGGCTCGAGGAGGCTGGCGCTGGATGGAAGGGAGCTCAAAAATCTCATTAATTTCTGGTTCTCGAAGTGTGTGCCCCAGAACACCCTCAGGGGCCGCAGCTGGATGTTGGGAGGTAGGGAGAAGGGAGCGCAATCCCCAGCCCCCAATGTCCTGCTTCGACCACAGTGGCTCCATTTTTACCTATGGGGATTCTGTGTGTGACTTTATTTGAACAAAAGATTCAGCCACTAAAAACAAGTTTGGAAAAAAAACACCGATCTGGTCTGATCATCTCCTTTTACAGATAAGGGTGTCTGAGGCTCTCTGAGGGGGAAGAGCGTAGGTCACACTGCAAATGAATGGCAAATCTGAGACTCGAGCAAAGGTATCTTGACATTTAGTCCACTGTTGTCCCTCTGATGCCACCCTCCCCCCACCAACCGTGGTATCAGTTCTCGTGGTTTCCTTTGCTGCCAATGCCAAAGCCGTATTTTCAATCCAGACCCGTCCTTCATGTTTCAGAGCTGTGTATCCAGTGTTTGCTGGATATCTCTACTCAGATACCCGTGGGCACCTGCTGTCTTCTCCATCTACTGCTCGCTGTCTGCCCCTGCTGGATGTCAGCCTCCATGGATGGGCCATCTAGCCACCCAGGCACCCAGTAGCAGCTCCAGGATTTTTATAGAAGAGAATAAAAGGCAGTCGGGCTGACAGGGGGAATGCAGCTAGTGATCGTGTCCTACAGCTGAATCTGCATGGCCGGCGCACGGCTTCCCCTTGGGTGATCTACTTTATCGGGGTGCTGAGGACGTAATAGGAGACCTCCTCCTGGCTCAGCCCCTGCAGTCATCCAGAGGAGAAAACAGGGGATATCCTTACTCCTCCTTCATGTTCACCACCGGCCCATCCAATCAATGACCAAATCCTACCAAACGGACCTCCAAAATGACGCCTTACTTCATCTTCCTTCCTCTTTCTGCTCTACAAGACAGGTCCAGACTTCCTCACCTCTCCTCTATCAGCTTTGGAGGACAGGACTCTGCCTTTCTTACCTAATACCAGATATATAGCAGGTACCAGGTAAATATCTATTCAAAGAATGAATGGGCAGATCAATAGATGGACAGATGGATGGATGGACGGACGGACTACTGTAACCTTCTCTTGATTGGTCTCTCTTTAAAATTTTATCACCCTCAAATATGCCTTCCATCTTACCACCGAGATGACTTATCTAAAATGTAAATTGCTCTCCTCACCCAAAACCCTCTTCCAGAGTTCCCTATTACTCCCAAAGTTCTCTAGCACACTTGGTGCCCTGGGTTCTCCATGACGTGGCCCTGGATGCCTCTCCAGTTTCACCTCCCTGACTGTCCTACTTTTTATTCTCCTGTGGCATATCCCTCTCCTTCACCTGACCCACTTTCGGTCTTCTTTTCAACCCAGCTCAGGTGACATCTCCCTTAGAAACCACTCCTGTCTCTGCCACCCCTGTTCTAGGCTGGTGGGCGCCTTGCCTCTGGTTCTACACTGCAAATCCCCATCCCTGCAGTTGCCACACTGAGTTATCATGATCGGATTATGCATCCTCTCTCCCACTAGACTGCTCGCTCCTTGAAAACGAGTCCTATGTCTTACCCAACTGTCTCCCCAATGCCCAGCACAAAGACCAGCATAATGACCATAGTTGGGTTTGACGTGAGTAAATGTGCCCCCATAGGGTTATTTGTGAGAACCAAGACCTCCTTGGAAATCTTCCCCAGAGCTGAGTGTGCTCTGGAGGAAGGGGTGTCTCCAGCACTGAAGAGCCAAGCCTTTCCCTTGACATCTCCTGATGGGGCACTGCTCTTATGACGGGGTGAGGCAGGGGGATGGGGGGCACCAGGATGGTGGTAGACCTTTCCTTACTTTCCACCAAGCAGCAGGGAAGGTAGCCATGATAACTGGTACCATTGAAACTCAGCTAGTTGGTCATTCTGGGCCATCATGTCCTCCCTCTACTGTCAGGCTGGTCTTAGAGAGGATGGGATGGGAGGCCCCCACAGAGAGGCCATGCGCAGGCCAACCCAACGCACATGTCATAGGAGGGTACACTCATGGCAGCCCCAGTGGGAAGTAGGAAAAGCTTGGGTGCAGCGTCAATTTATGGGAAAAATTCCCAAACTCTAGGCTACAGAGTGCTCTCCATCCAGCTCAGCAGTAGGGGTGGGGGGAGTACAACAGCAACCCCAATATGCCCGTCAGGCCAGTGGCAGGGGAGCTGGAAGCACATGCATCCCACTGAACAAGAGGCAGGAAATAACCTGAGTTCAGGATGCAGGAACAGGCATTAGGACTAAAGCATGAGTTTGTCACTGGGTTTTTTTTTTTTTTTTCTTTTAGACCATACCCGAAGAAAGGCACGAGTCCCCCAGAATCTGGGTTCAATGAAGAGAAAGGAAACAGAGTCCTCACCTTAATAATGCTCTGAGTTATAGCGCTCCCCTTGCAAAACCCTCTCTCCCACTTTCCTGGAAGAGGCTGTATTGAGTGGAAAGAAAGGCTTTTTGGATTCATCTCAAGCCTGAGTTCAAATGCTAGATGTGCTCTTGATTAGCTGCATGCCCTACGGGAAGTTATTTTACAATGCTGAGCCTCAGTTTCCTTAACTGCCAGAAGGAGACAGAACATAGCACTCACACGTTCGTGTGGGAATCGTGGAGCCACTGTATGGGGAGTGTCTTGCACCGTGCCCGGGACATCACAGGCGCTCGGTACCTGCTGGCTCGTGCCTCCTTCTGCCCTCAAATCCCCCCAACCTCAGCTTCCACACTCTTAAAGACTCCTCGTCCCCATCGCAGGTCTGGGAATTGGGCCACAGTGAGAATAAGCCCATTGCACGGGAAGGTAAAGTTTAGGGTAGATGATTGGAGAACAGTGCGGTCAAGATAAAACAAGAAATACGCAAAAGCGTCATTGGGAGAAAAGAGCATAAAAGGCTCCAAAACAGGCCGTCCCTGACGGCCCCCCATTTGGGTCATTCTTGGAACACACTCTGAAGTTTGGGCCTTCCTATTTTTAAAAGAAGCTAAGGAGGGAGTCTGAATACAAAGGAAGGTAATAAAAATGATTAAAGGAATTAGAAGGCTTGACCTATAAAGGGAGGTTAAAGGCACATAATATGGAACCCAGAGAACTGGGGCCTGTGAGGACATGATAACTTCCCATAAATATGCGAGACAGAGCCACATAAAAGAAGGGCAAGAATTATTTCAGGCAGCTTGGGACACCATTAAAAGAAGAAATGGCCTTTAACTAAAATAAGAGAAAGTTAAATCTGGACCTGGGGAACGACGGCCGGTGGGGGGAGCAGGGGGACAAGACGGCACCTGGCTATTGGTGCCAAGTCATCAGAAAGCGAAAGCCACTGGTCCCAGGGCTGTTGTCCCTGATTGGGAGAAATGGCCCCTTCGGGACCCATCTCGGCTTCTCAGAAGGTGTTCTCACTCTCCACGCTGAACTGCTGTTTCCAGGCCTCCGACTCCTGACAGCAGGGCCCTGGCTCCGGCAGCCTGGCTGCCTGCTGCCCAGCCTCACCTTTGCTCTTGAAATAGACAGAGACAGGTGCCGCCAGCTCCTGCGGTGGCACTGGCCCTGGTGGGAGCATGAGGCCAGGAGGCCAAGGTCACCAGTCTGAGCCCCGAGTGGGCTTTGCCAGGGTTGCAGTGCAAGAACGTGCTAGACAAGATCTAGCCCCATTGGTGCAAATGTACCTAAGAGCACAAGCCCCCCACAAAAGGACCATTCCCGAACACGGGGCTACAGAGTACGATATGCAGATACATAAACGCCTTAACACACTCTCTCCGAAGTGTTTTTATCCGGTACTTCGGCACCATACACGAAAGCCTCTCATAGGCCGGGAGGGTGGAGGGGTTGCATTCTGCCTGAGGGCCTCAGGCCTTGGCCATGGCTGCTGAGGGCAGCGGTGCCTCTCCACTGGGGGTCTGGAGCGATGCCAGGAACCGGCCGACACTGCCCGTGAGCATCTCCCCAACCTGTTTGCACAGATCCTCCCACCCGACCATAAATCCCTTTTACAGTTCTTCTCAAAGCTCACATAAAATTTAGCTTGCTTTTTGCCTGAAATTGACTAAAAAAAAAACTTTAATTACAATAAGAGACACCTGGAGCAAAACACATGGAAAGCCCATTCAATACTCATTTATTCATTCGATCAATAAATATTTATCGAGCACCGGGAACACATGGGCATTGTGAGGTTGATGGAGGCTACAAGATGAAAAAGGCATTCTCCTGTCTTCAAGGAGATTGCCATGGTGTGGGTCGGGCTGCTACCAACAGAGCACACACGGCAGTAAGACAGGCAGAATGTGAGGGCCTTTAACCGAGGAGCAAACTATCAGGTGACTCAGAGGAGGAATGAATCATTCTGATGGGGAGGCTCAGGGAAGTTTTCAGAGAGGAGGTTACATATGATCTGGGTTTTGAGTAAAGATTGGAATTTCATCGGGTATAAGAAGTGCCATGAACAAAGCCACGGGAGCAGGAGAATGCTGGTTGTTGACAAGGAGAGTGATGGCCCGATAAGACTAGAGCAGAGAACAGGGCCCCGGGTAGGGCCGGGGAGGGTACAGAGGAGAATGGTAAAAGGGACGTACATTATGGTCAGATGGTGGAAGGGCTTAACGCACACCGAAGATTACGTACTTTACTTGATAAGCAAGAACAACCCTAGGAAGTTCTCGAGCTACGAACAACAGGGGCCAGGTCTGTAGGTCAGAAAGAAAACACAGGTTTGACGCGTGCAACAGACTCAAGAAGTGAGAGACCAGAAGCAGGTGGAAGGTTCTCCCAGGCAAGGGGTCAGAAAGACCCATCCAGGACAATGGCAGAGACAATGGGAATTCTGTTTCTGCAAAATCGTGGGCACGTTATAGCAATACCGGAGCAGTCCATTTCCTCAACCTGGTCCTTCTGCCTGGATTGTCCTGCACCCCATCCAACCGGCTGACTTCAGAGGTCAGCTCAAGCATTTCTGGCCCACCCAGGCCCTGTTCTTGCTCTGAGCTCCCAATGCTGCAGGCACATTCTTCCATCCAGGGCCTAGCACCACTGTTATTCGTCATCTGGTTACTTGTTGACCTCCACCATCATACTGTGAGGTCCTGAAGGGTTGAACTTTGGTCATCTTTATCTCTGTATCCCCAGGACCTGTGCCCTGTAACCCCTGGTCCCCACTGGACACATCCCTGGAGCAGTCTCTGAATATGGTGTCTCTCTTTCACACCCACACACATAAGCACACTCCACTGAGGTACACGTAGGGGCCAGCCCTGTGTCCAGTGCCTCTCCGCCATCCCACCCTCCACTGTGAGCCCCATCACCCTATTTCCAGTGTAAATTATCCTGCCTACCCTCTCTCCACCCCATTACAATATGATGAATTGTTTTCCGCTCTCATGCAGGACTCCATATTGGGTTATCTGGGCTGAAACACAATCTGTTTGCTGATATCCAAATGCTGCTGCTCACCCAGGGGATTAACACTCTGACAAAATCATTAGAAACCTGATGGAGTGGCGAGGCTCCGAGCTTGCCGAACACTCATTCCTCAGCTTAATGACTGCCTTCCTCCCGGGCACGTGCTTACAACCCATCCATTTCCCTGCCTCCTTCTGGCTGGGCAGTCCAGAGACTCGAGTGAATGCCTCGAGGAAGGTTCACCCCCAGTTGGCTGGGCCACCCATTGAGACCACCAGCTAAGAACTGTCCTTGGAATCCTGTGGCTTTTATAGGTTGATAATAAACATCTGCTTTCTACTTCTGGTAGGATGGGATAGTTTGTGGCAGATCAATCCTTGCACTGAGAGCAAGTAGAAATGCTAAATAAAATACAATCATCATCTGTTTTAAGGCATCACAGACCGGCTGGAGCAACAGGGATCAGAGAGGATGCGATGACAGGCGGGGGAAAGTGAGCTGATGTTCTGTGGTTGCCTCTAACCTGGAGGGATTGGCCATTTCTGGGCACAGGATGAGAGGCTGGGAGTCCAGGCTTTGCACTGGCGTAGGGCTGCTGCTAGGGGACAAAAAAGCCAGGAGAACTTCTGGCAGACTTAGGACTACAAAGAGGAAACCAGAAATGTAAGGGGCCTCGAATGCATGGCCAGTTTTCCCCGGAGGTCATTTACAGAACTCTAAAGCTGAATGGAGCAGAAGGCAAAAAAACAAAAAAACAAAAAACCTAAGCAGAAAGCCTCTATAAAACAGATTTTCCTGCAGTCTCAAGGTGCTAAGGAGATAAGACTAGAATCAGGACCCGGCAGAGACGGGAACCAGTGAGCACATCAGGCCCTCAATTAATGCTGGCTATTTCTTTGGAAAGGGGTGAATCACAAGTAGATTAAACCTTATCAAAACATTACCCAGCTGGGACTTAGTTCAGTCCTTAATTGGGTTAATATCACTGGTTGTACTCTGCCTGGCAAAAAATAAACCCTCTCTTGAAGGTCACAGTGTCTACAGCCTATACGATGTCTGGCCCAATTAAAAAAAAATTATTAGGCATGCCCAGACATAAAATCATAGGACCAAAATCCAAGAGGGGGGTAAAAAAAAAACCAGACAATAGAAACAGACCCATGGGTGATCCAGATATCAGAGTTAAAAGGACTCTGTGATAAATTTGTTCAAAAATGGTAAGAAGATGTAGGAAACAGATGAAAATGAAGAATTTCACCAGAAAATTAGAAACTATAAAAAGAATCACCTGGAAGTTTTACAAGTGAACAATAATCATGTCTTAAAGAACTGGAGGTTTATGAAAGGAACATGGTAAAGTCGGAAAAGCACTGGGACCCAAGAGTATAAAGGCCAAGGCTGTGGTCCCTGGCTCTGCCTATACTAGCTAAGAGAGCCTGGGAAGTCACTTTAACTTCTCTGAGCCTTGGTTTCCCCATCTGTCAAATGGAATAGAGAGCTACTCTACCTACCTCAGGGCATCAAGAAGATATAATTAAATAACATACATGAAAGCTCTTTATAAATTACCAATCATTATATAAATGGAAGTTACCATTATAATTGTCTGACAGCAATTCAAAACCAAGTGTCTCTGCTCCATCACCAGAAGTATAGGTGTCTGATGGGTGACTAACGTGCCCTTGACTAATGCCCGTATTGTCATAAAGGGCTTTGACCAGGGAAAGCTACGAGGAGTAACCATAAAGCAGCAAGGCTCCGTTATGCTGCAGTTGAGTCTTCATTCTGTGGGTTATCCCCAGACAACTGAAAACCCTAACCTAGCTTCTCCCACTGCTCAGCATGCTTCTGGATCGTCCCCTTCCGTTTTCCAGATGGTGCCTGCTCATGGAATGCAAACCCACATTAATGTATGCCAGACGAAACATAATCAGCAAGGTAAATCTGAAGCACAAACACCGCACCGCCTCCAAAGCCAACAGCAGTAACGTCGGGACACTGTGTTATTTTGATTCTCCACCCTCCACTAGTATATGTAATGGAGAGTAATGGATTAACTTTCACGTATAAAGGCAAGGCTGCCCACTCCCTACCAGTAGGACATCTGAGCCTCCCCAGCATGGAATGGACAGGCACTGTGCTAGGCCTTTTAGAGAATAAAGCGATTGTAAGGTCACGGGCTGGCCTGAGTGGAGCTTTTAGGCTCATCGGGAAGATGTCATGTATCCAAATAATTACAATACAAGGTATAAAGCGACATCAGAGTGACAGTTAAAGAAGTACAGGAATTTGTGTGAAAGCTGATTTGGGCTTGAGTTGATCATAGACTTGGCCAAGGTAGCAAAAGCGTTTGGCCTTGAAAGACCCCAAAACTGGAAATAATCCAAGCAGAGGGAAGAGTTTGAGCAAAGACACAAAGCACAAGGGCACAAGGAATTGAGTTCAGTTCAATAGAGGTATCAGTCACAAATAAATCTTCTTATAAAAGAATCTAATATTTATTAAGCACTTACTATGTGTTATCATTTTATATACATTATCCCAACTGGACTTGGAAATAATCCTTGGAAGGACATATTATTAATCTCACTCTTTAGAGCTAAACTGAGACTCAAAAGTAAATTAATTGACCTGAGATCCCTCAGCTGTCACATGGAGAACAGGACTCAGATCCAAGTGTGTTTGCTTCTAAAGCCCATACACTCGCTGCCTGAGGTGGCTTTACTGACCCACCACCTGAGTGGCGCTAACACAGGTGGGACATCCTGTGGAGGGACAGGATTGACAGATGACCTGGAAGCTGTTTACACAGAGATGGTATTCACAACCACAGAGTGGACAAGACAGCCCAGAAAGGGTGAGGGAAGCATAAGGGCTCAAGAAAGAAGAATAACCAGAAAAAAAGATGAAGAAAGAGGAGTAGAAAAAGTGAGAAGGATCAGGAGAAGGAAGGCCTTGGTCTAATGGAAACCATGATCAACAGAGATCTGAATGGAAATCGAGATCAAAAAGGAAGAGGTAGTCAAGACGACACTGGTCACAAAGAGCTAAAGAAGGATGGGAGGACGAAGACCAAGAAAGTGCCGCTTGGTTGGCAGTATTCTTCAAAAGAACATTCGACAGACCGATTTCAGGGAGAGAAGAAAGCCTACAGCAAGGTGTATGCATGGTGAGAAAACTGGCCTGACCCAAGGACGTGGCCAGAGCCAAGGCAGAGCTTTGGAAACTTTGTTGAGGGCAGGCAGCATCTGGGGATATTTATCCAAAACTATGAATTTCCAAGTCTTGTCCCAGTCCCACCAATCAGCATTTCCAGGGAGGAGGGTCTGGGAAGCAGCCCAAAAGAATTATTATTTTTTTTTTTAAGTAGGCTCCAACGCAGGGCTTGAACTCATGGCCCTGAGATCAAGCCCTGAGCTGAGATCACAACCTGAACTAAGATCAAGAGTCAGACGCTTCACCGATTGAGCCACCCAGGCGCCTCCAAAAGATTCTTCAATCACCAAGACTAGATCAGTGTTTCTCAAACTTGAATGAGCAGGAGAATCACCTGGGGATTTGGCTGAGCCGCAGATCCTGGCTTTGTAGGTCTGGGGCAGGGCTCGAGAGTTTGCCCTTTAACATATTCCAGGTGATGTCGGTGCTGCTGGTCTGAGAACCATATTTTTAATGACAATGGAGCAGATCAAGGCTTACTTGTCCCAGACGCGTAGTGAACAACACCCGGCTCTCAGCAGCTTTCCTCTTTTACCACCTGAGGACCGCTTTCCTGGCTCCCTTCCACACTCACCAACAGATGGCAGCAAATCTAAACGTCATGTTCAAAGAAGTGCGGCTTCCATTCCATTCCATCTGGACTTCTTATATGCCTTAAAGAGCACCCTTTATTCACTCTCCCAAGATCCACAATTGGATCAGGTGAGCACAGAAAAGCTTCCCTTGACTACTTCAGTACAGCAAGGGTGAGTTCTCCCTTTGCTAGGCTCTTATACCATATATTGTACTACCCATTGGGCCCTTACTATAGTGTTTTGCCTCACTATAGTTATTAGATTGTCTTGCATGGTCCTTCAATTCTTCATACGTGTCAGTATCGTCTCCACAAGCTCTCAGAGGTCAGGGATCAAATACTACCCTTTTTCTTCTTAATCTAGCCTTGTGGTTTGCTCATACCATTGAGTATGAATGAGGGACTGGCTCAACTATCAATTAAATCAAATGCATATTCTATTTGTTTCACTCTTTCTTCCTGGAATGCTTACCAGAAAGTGTTAATGGTCTGGAAAAGCCCTGTACTTACTTGCAAGTCTGCCTTCACAATTTATCCCTTGAAGATTGTCCAACACATCCCTAGGGAACACTTCTCCAGGGCTAACATTTACTTTATCCAGGGCAGGATGGGAGGCCACACTGGCATAACATAGCATCAGCTGGTCACCAGAAGACATACTGGTTTTTCAAGGCAACTGCTTACTTTTCTATGACTAACCTAGCATCATTAACCATTATGCTCCTCAGACACAAAATTCACAACGTTCTCCTCTTTCCTGCCAGTTAAAAGATTTTGACTGGTTGAGACTCGTACATAACTATAGTTTGTTTTTTGTTTCCTTTTTATGTAGGCTCCACGCCCAGTGTGGAGCACAGTATGGGGCTTGAACTCACAACCCTGAGATCAAGACCTGAGCTGAGATCAAGAGTCGGAAGCTTTGGCGACTGAGCCACCCAGGCGCGCCCCTCATATATAATTTAGCTTCGCGGTTTACTGTGGATTCACTAGACTAGGTCTATTTTGCAAAATGGCCCATGAGCCTTGATTGTCTTTCTTTTCTGAGCAAACATTGCAGGTTGCTCAGTCATAGGCCTTCCACGCTGTTCTCTTCCTAGAAGACTGCTAATAATTATGCCCTTTTTTATATCTCCGTCCAAGACTTCCCTTCTGAATACATATTCCATTTGACTCCCTGACATCTCCACTTGGATGTCTATAGGACTCCACATTTCCCAGACGGAATCCTTGACGTCCCCTTCCTTACCCTCCACCCCAACCAGGGCTGCTCCTCTCCCATTCTCCCCTTCTCCATAAACGATCCCTCTGGCTACCAAGCTGCTCAAGCCAGAAACCAGGTCATTCCTGAACGTTCCTTCATCCTCCACATCAGTCTACTATCAAGACTGGTCGATTCAACTTCAAAAAGAACTGTTTACTTCTCACCATCTCCACTGTCACCCCCCTAATCTAAGCCAACATCATCTCTGGCCTGGATTATTAAATGGTACCCAAAACTATGTTTTGATCTTTCAACTCATGCGCTCATTTGTCCATTCAACAACCGATGGTGTACCTATTCCGTGTTAGTCAAAAGAGCAGGAGAAGTTCAGGAAACACCCATAAGCAAACCTGCTACACTAGGGGTATTTATTTTTTCTTAAAGATTTTATTTATTAGAGAGAGAGAGAGAGAGAGAGAGCGCACACACAAGTCGCGAGGAGGGGCAGAGGCGGAAGCACACTCCCCACTGAGCAGGGAGGCCGACATGGGGCTCGATCCCAGGACCCTGAGATCATGACCTGGGCTGAAGTCAGACACTTAACTGACAAGTCACCCAGGCGCCCCTACACTAAAGATATTTCTAAGGGCTGATGGCACAGAAGAAGGGAATGAGCATTAGGAGGGCGGGGAAAATGGAACACCGCAAGGGGAACATGACATTGAAACTGCATTTTCGAGATTTATAGACAAAGGCCTTCTGGGTGTGCTGGCAGGTAGAAAAGTATGGCACTTTCAGGGCATGTCGAGCACAGCCCAGAGTTGGGAGGGGAGGTGGCGATGTGACTGGTGGTGTAGGTAGGGGCCAGAGAACATGGGGTACTGTATGAAGAGGTCTGCATTCCCCTAAAATTCATATATTGAAACCCTTACCCCCTACACATCAGAGCTTGACTGTATTTGGAGAGAAGGCCTTCAAAGAGGTGATGAAGTTAAAATGAAGTCATTAGGGTGGGTCCTCTCCTCTCTGATCGGTGTCCTTATAGGAAGAGGACATTCGGACACACAGAGACACACAGGGCGCGCACGTGCACAGAGGAAAGACCACGTGAGGAAATGGTGAGAAGGTGACCATCTGCAAACCAAGGACAGAGGGCTCAGAAGAAACCAAACCTGCCAACACCTCGATCTTGGACTTGCAGCCTCCAGCACTGTGAGAAAATACTTCTTCCGTGGTGTAGGCTGCCAGTCTGCGGTAGCCTACACAACAGTTGGAGATGCCAGCCCTAGCAAATGAACACTGCTACGACAGACGCGCACCTGAGTTGGGACCTTATCCTGGAGGTAACAGGCACCCCGGAAAGCGCCTACGCAGGGAAAGGGCTCTTTGTCCATCTATCTATCGGTCCCCATATGCAATGTGGGAACTGTGCCAGGAAACAGAAGTACAGTCCAAAGGTTTATCTGCAGAAATGACATTTTACTGGAGGGACGAATAGGAGTTGGCCAGATTTAAAAAAAAAAAAAAAAAAGGCAGCAGGGCAAATAATAGTCTTCTAGACAAAGAGAACAGTGTGTTTGAAGGCCCCAAGACAAGGCGGCTCTGGGTATGCTGAAGAAACGGACATCAGGTCAGAGTGGGCAGAGCTGGGGGAGAGATGTAGATGGATGGGGTCAAGGCTAGATCATGCTTCCTAGGCCTCTAAAGCAAATATGTCCCCTCCCTGGAGAATTTTCCTGGAAATTTCTAGGCCAAGTGGAAGGGCCTGCTCGGGGCAGAAGCTAAAGCTATGGCCTCTAGCTGCTTTCTCCTTCCACGGAGCAGCCAGGGAAGCCCTCCCGGCGGCCCAGCTGTCTGCCCAGCAAGGCCAAGGTGACACCACCAAATGCGTTTCTCCCCAGCCAGTGCTCTGAGAGACACCAGGATTTGCATTTCAATTTGACTTCTTTCAGATGATTCCAGCCAAAGCTTGGAAATCCCTCCCACTATCATTCTCTCCGAGGTCCTGTTTTCCTTTTCTTTCCCTCTACCCCTGAGGAGGGCTGTTTTTTTTCTGTGACATCCTGCTCCACGATGCAGAGAAAAGTCATCCTTAACAGCAGTTTTATTGCCCGGTGATATTAACACAATGAAGGAAATCACTGCTAATTTTTATGAATTATCTCATCATCTGCAACTAATTAACAGCTGCTCCAAGAGAAGGCGATAGGCTTCCCCTCCGAGAGCCTCTACCACAGCCTCACCCCTGCCCGCAAGGAGGGTCCTCTGCTGGGGACAGGCACTTCCTCTCCCACAGGGCTCCCCGCCTCCAGCCCCCCCTTCCCCCAGTTCTGCACCTTCCTGCCTGCCCCAGCCTGGGGAGGCAGCCCTGGGCTGACAGTCAACACTCCGTGGTCTCTAGGCAGCCTGTGACGAGGATGATTTAGGTTAGCTGGAAACTTTATTAAAATCCAATCTAAGTGGGCCGCCGCTGTGCTCTGTTCTCATTACCCTCCCTCTCCAAAATCAGGCCTTGGCCTCTGTGCCATGCTGAATGTGTCTATAAAACTGAGGGAACAGGCAGCCAACAGCTAAATGGCACTTAATCAGGGGATAATCTAGACCCAGGTGGACAGTAAATACTTGGAGGGGCAGAATGAAGAGAGGGAGGGGAGAGAAAACAGCAGAGGAGGACGACGACGGCTGGGAGGTTAAAATGCATCTGTTTCGGCCAGAGCAACCTTTTTCACGACACATCTCCAAAGGCAAGAGAAACAAAAGATAAAATGAACTTATGGGACTTTATCAGGATAAAGAGCTTCTGCACAGCCAAGGAAACAGTCAAAAAAACTAAGAGACAGCCCACGGAATGGGAGAATATATTTGCAAAGGACACCACAGATAAAGGACTGGTATCCAAGATCTACAAAGAACTTCTCAAACTCAATACACGAGAAACAAATAAACAAATCATAAAATGGGCAGAAGATATGAACAGACACTTTTCCAATGAAGACATACAAATGGCTAACAGACACATGAAAAAATGTTCAAAATCATTAGCCATCAGGGAAATTCAAATCAAAACCACACTGAGATACCACCTTACGCCAGTTAGAATGGCAAAGATAGACAAGGCAAGAAACAACAATTGTTGGAGAGGATGTGGAGAAAGGGGATCCCTCCTACATTGTTGGTGGGAATGCAAGTTGGTACAGCCACTCTGGAAAACAGTGTGGAGGTCCCTTAAAAAGTTAAAAATTGAACTACCCTATGACCCAGCCATTGCACTACTGGGTGTTTACCCCAAAGATACAGACGTAGTAAAGAGAAGGGCCATATGCACCCCAATGTTCATAGCTGCATTGTCCACAATAGCCAAATCATGGAAGGAGCCGAGATGCCCTTCAACAGATGACTGGATTAAGAAGCTGTGGTCCATATATACAATGGAATATTACTCAGCTATCAGAAAGAACGAATTCTCAACATTTGCTGCAACATGGACGGNGGGATAGCCTGGTGATGGGTAGTAGGGAGGGCACGTATTGCATGGTGCACTGGGTGTTATACGCAACTAATGAAGCATCAAACTTTACATCGGAATCTGGGGATGTACTGTATGGTGATTAACATAATATAATAAAATAAAATTTAAAAAAAATAAAATAAAATAAAATAAATAAAATAAAATAAAATGCATCTGTTGCGGTCTCCAGAGAGGGGGAGGAACGGCACAGAATCCCAGGCTGGAGGCGACCAGGGGGACCACAGCTTGAGAAATGGAGGCCCAGAGAGGGGCTGTGACCCTGAGAGGCAGCAGGTGTGACAGCCCGGGACTCATTCTCATCCTGGGCTTCCCTCCCAAGCCCTGAGCTGCTCCAGTCGCCCTTCCTGCCCCAGCCTGGCTTTCCCCCAGTGCCTCTCTACACCTCCTCCAACCCGAACTGACCCTGTGAGAATCCTCTCTTCCAGCCCCCCTGGCCTCTGGCCAAACCCCAGGCAGCCACTGGCTGTGTCTGCAGGGAGGAAGAGAAGGGCACTGAGGGAAGAGGGAGAAGGGTGACAAAGCCTGAGGTCAGCCCACCCCACTGCGGGGTGGCGCCTTCCCGGGTGGGACTCGGGCATCAGAGCCACGAAGGGCAGGGGGCCCCTGTGATGTTGGGCCAAGCATATACCATCTCTAAATGTCAAATGCTTCCCGCAGCGTATTCCACTATAACTGGAAAGGCTGGAAACAGCACGGCGTAATGACAGCGAGGACGAGGCACAGGGAAGGCGCTCCTGAAATCCTCCTACCTCCCCTGGCCCAGGTCTCTTTCCCTCCCTTCCAAACTCTGAGACAGCCATTTCACAGCTTCCCTCCTCCCCCCCAACCAGAATGTTCCAGGCTCTTTGCTGTTCTATTTCGAGATGCATAATTTAGCTCATTTAGTCCGTTTCCTGCCCCAATGTCCCCATTTTAAAAGCCAGTGGGTATATGGTCCCGTGTGGAACAAATACCTGCTCCACAACAGCCCGGGATAAGGATGAGTCATCCGTTTACTCATTCATTCCACCGATGTTTACTTACCACCTGCTAGGAGCAAGGCCAGGGGAGTGCAGGTAAAAAGAGAAACCGATGCCTACAACTCCCGTCACTATGTCTCTGTGAGTCCCACACACCGTGGAAGGGGAGCACAGGAGAGGCCAAAGTTCTTGACACAGAAAGGGTGGTCAGGGAGGTGTCACAGGAGGAGCTCATAGGTCAGAAAGGCCTCGAATATGAATAAAATCCCACAAGGGGAGAGGGTGAGCATTCCAGGCAGAGGGAGCCAAGATCCAGACACCTGAGAGGCAAGGATGTTCCGGAGACTCCTGTGTGTCTAGCAGGTGGGGGCATGTTAGTGAGTGGTTATGGGGCACGGTATGGGGGGGACGAAGTGATACTGAACAATTGTGCCATCTAGAAAGTCTGCAGCCTGCCTATAAAGGCTTTGGATACCCTGGAAAGAAGTTTGCACTTTCTTCTAGAAAGATAAACCTGGGAAAGAGTCAGGAAGTGAGAGGTGACAGGGAGGGTGGCCGGGGCTGGGAAAGGTGGCAGTGGGCGTGGCAGAGTTCGGTGACCCAAGCTCTCCCCCCAGAGGCAGGTCCTGCTTTCCTCAGACATCCGGGTGGGGTTGCCTCGGCTTTGGATCTTGGTGCATTGGGGCCTGAAGCCCCCAGGGCCCTGCCACCTGCCACCTTCGTGGCTGCCATGCCCCACAGCTTAGGCAGAAGGGGGTCCCACTGTCTGAGTAAACTTGTACTCAGCGCCCTGAATGTGGCCTTCCCTGCCCCTCCCCAAGTGCCCCCCAGGTCTGTGTTAGGTGGGTGGGCTGTGCCCTGGGGCCTATGACAGCTCACCCGGAGTAGCTTGTAAAGCACCGTGGGAGAGCACAGAGAAGCCAGGATCTCCAGTCTCCACGCTCTGCCAGGCTCCAAGAACAAGAAGCTTCCCATTACCTTCCTGAGCTGTTTACTCAAAAAGTTAAACTTCATCAAAAGAGGAGAAAGGTACTGGTTTTGAAGCTGGGCAGGATGGCAGAATGGGCATATAGTCTCCAGAGCCAGATGGGGCTCCAGCCTCGCACCAGCTGTGTGACCTGGAGTAAGTCATTTAACTTCTCTGAGCCTCAGCTTTCTCATCTATAAGACGGACATGATGATAGGATTAGATAATTTTGAACAGCACGGTCTCTGGCTTGTAATAAATACTCATTAAACATTGCTATTATTATAAGCCTAGATATTTCAGAAATGCCCCCAAAGACCCAAATCTTACCCCCGAACTCTTCTTTCCCTCTTAGAGTTCCTTCTCACTCTTGTCCCCACTCCCTCACCTCAAAGGATTGTCCCCAGTTTATAAAAATTCTTGGTGGGGCCCCTTGCCTGGTTTTTAGGGCCACCTGCCAAGCCTCCTTCTCTATTCTCCTTCCCCGGGGGCCCCGTGCTGATCTTACACAGCGAGCGCTCTCTGGGCCCTCTTCCTTTGAGCCTTCCAGGAAAAGCAGCACCCGGTACATTTAACGGGGCTGAATAAATAGCGATAATAATATATGTTCAGCCATTAGCCGCATAAGTAATCAAAGATCACTGCCATATGATTCCTGGTTAAACATCATTTGGAATCTAATAAATAAGTGGCTATAAATAAAGGCAGCAAGCAGACTGGTCCCCTCTGAGCGGTGCAGCCTCTGCTCTTATTTTTAGCCTAAAGGTGCCTTCAGCTACTCCTATGGTTCAATTTCAAGTCTATTTCTCTCTCCCAAATGTCTGAAAAGGAAGCCTGCAAGGGTAGGACCAAGAGGAGGGCTCAGAGGCAGCAAATGCCTTCTGCTTCCTTGAAGAAACTGAGGTGTCCCAGGGGTCCTGGGAGGACAGACCTCGTTCATGCCCACCTTCTCCCCACACCTCTCCCCGGGGGCTCTGTGGCAGGCAGCACAGCTGGGGGCAAGAAAGGGAGGTGCCTGGTGTGGAGGACAGAGTACAGGCTTGCAGCCAAAATAACTCTGGGTTCAAATCCAGGGTCCTCCAGCCTCTGCAGGAGTGACCTTGGTCTCTCTCAGCCTCGGTTTCCATCCCTAAATACCAGCTGCTATCAACCCTACCTCTGAAGACTATTGGAAAATGTTAAGTACATAATCCATAGGAAGTGATGGACACATATTAGGCGCTCAGTAAACATGAATATCATTCCATCTCCTGTGCTAAGGCCCTTGAAAGGGCTGGTCTACCACCCTTTCATTAAGCCCACCCGAGATGGAAGCAGGAGATACATCAAGAAGGGCAAAAGAAGCCCAAAATGCCCACGTGCCCACAGTCCCTGGATCACCACGGCCCCTGGTGCTTAACTCCAGAGCTGACTCTGTAACACTGGATGCCTCCCCGTTTTGTACTGCCCTATAGTTCCTTCGTGTCTGAGAGTCCTGCCTTTCCATATTTAGAACATTAACAAAATATTCTCTGTCCTGTATGTCCCACAGAGGTAAGCCCACTGCAGGGCACTGTCAGCATTCAGTAACCACCAGGGGATGGAGGGACAGGTTGGACCAGCTTCCAGGCCTCGTCATTCCTTGCTCAGAGCAGTACCTTCCTATATCATGGTGCTCCTCAAACCTCTAAAGGGAGGATCTGTCCCTTTCTGGAAGGATGACAGGCAGAGTACGAGAGAGTCTGCTGAGACTCTGGGGGGACGTTATTCTCTCTGGGCCCTGTGGCAGGAAATAAACACATCAGTCCCAGCCAGGCCAAGCAAAGCCCACGTGACGCGGCCTCAGATAACACTCAGCTTGTAGGTTACTCCTTTAGAACCCTGACATGTTAAATCAACATGATGAAGGGCTTCCTGTTACACAGTCTCTCTTCCTGGCTCTCTCTCCCCATGTGGCACGATCTCTGTCACAGTCAGATGGCTGTCCTCTCGGGTTCCCTCTACCCATCACGGAAACGCACTGGCTTTGGTGCTCTGGGCTGCTTGAGTCTCATGCAAAATGGTTCACTGTAACAGAAGTTAGGCAGCTCGGGCCAAGGATTGGACTGGGGACAGTGTCCAAGTGCATGCCCAGCCCCCTGCACCAGGCACTGCTCATGAGAAGGCTTTCAAGTGGCTCAGCCTCCCATTTTGGAGGCCATCCAAACAGAGGAGTGGAATAATGCCCCCCCCCAAGACGTCCCCCTCCTACTCCCCGGAGCCTGCAAACGTGTTACCTTCTATGGCAAAAGGGGCTTTGCAGATGTGATTAAGGTTACAGACCCTGAGATGGGGAGATTATTCTGGATTACCCCAATAGGCTCAATATAATCTCATAAACTCTTAAAATCAGAGAGCCTTCCTTGGCGGAGCTGCCATGTTGACAATGACCTGACCCCCAGCTCCGAGGATGGAAGAAAGGGGCCATGAGCCAAGGGATGCAGCGGACTCCGGAAGCTGAGAGCAGCCTTAGCCGACGGCCAGCAATAAAACGGAAACCTTGATTTTATGACTGCAAAGTACTGAATTCTGCCAAAAACTCAAATTAGCAGGAAGCAGATTTTCCCCCAGAGCCTCCACAAAGGATGCAGCTCTGCCGACATGGTAGTTTTCGCCCAGCGAGAGCCGTGTTGGACGTCAGAATTACAGACTGTAAGATAATGAATGTTTCTTGGTGAAGCCACTAAATGCATTGTAATTCATTATGGCAGCAGTGGAAAACTACAGTAATAATAATTATGATTATTAACTATGGTCATAATAATTAATAGGACTGATAACTATTATTTGTTGACCTATAAATTATCAGGCACCGTGCTGTTTTGCATATGTCACCACACGTAAACCTCAACAATCACCCAGGGTAAGTAACATCACTCCTCTTTAATAGGAGAAAACAGATGCCAAGTAATTCGTCCAAGGTCACACGCTGAAACTATAATTCAGTCCCAACTTAGTTTGTCAATAAAGTCCACCCCCATTCTACTACCCTATGACAACATCCAAAAATGATGCTTGCTGTGATGTTGAGCAAGTTGTTGCTCTTTTTATAGTATATACTACTATTTTTTAAGAAACAAAAGGAAATGAACTACTATTTATTAGATATTACTAGATGCGCACACCATGTACTTGACCTATCTTCTCTCAATTAATACAGTAACCTCCCATGGTACGCTGTCATCTCCAGTGTACAGATGGGAAATTGAGTGCAAGAAGGGTTGAGTAATTTGCCTAAAGGAATATGGCCAATAAGGGAGATTCATAACCATGAATTTTTAATCCAAGAAACGCACTGGCTCGTGACCCAAGAGGGAGCCCCCCGCCCCAGGCTAGAGCCACTAACCAACAGCGGCAGCCCTCCCAGAGAGCCTGGCCCCACCTGCCCTGCTCACGCCCGCCCGGGGGGCCAACGCTGCTCTCTGGGCCGATGAGGAAGAAGCTAATTAAGGATAAGGAGAGTTCCAATAGGAGCGATCCGCAGACACCTTGACTCATCTCTACTCACGCCACTTATGTCCACTTAACAGCCTTAATTCCTTGGACACTCCTGGCGTTCCAAATTGGCTCTGAAGGGGAGAGTCCTATTCAACCACCGTTTCCAAGTAAAGGTCCCCTTAGGTTCAGAAACCCCAAGAGCTCCGGCAAGCACAAGGAGCATTCCTTACGGATGGCCTTCGCAAAGCTTGCCCCCTTGCCCGGTCTGTTGGTCTGAGACTTCCGAGGGGGCTACGCAGAGGTTTGGGGCCACCCAGTGCAAATCGACTCCCACGCAAACTGGCAGCCGACGCCACTCTGGGACAACGCCTTGGCAGAGCTTCTGCTGAGGCCCCCGGGGCTGTATGCTTCCCTTTTCTGTCATCTCAGGGAAAATCCCTGTTCTTTCATCTGTGAGCTGAAAGCTCAAAGTCTCATGTTGTCAGATCCCTGCCACTGGGGGTAACTTATGAGTGTTGCCAGCAAAGTGGCAATCCCTCCCCTGCGTGTGTAGCTCCCTGCTTGAAAGCCCACATACTAGAAAGGATGGGGAAAAGTACACCTTGGGAGAAGCCACAGGGGTTGCAACATCGAGGACCTCCAGCCCCGGGCTCTTTAACACAGGTGTCTACGCAGGTGACACTGGGGCGTCCTACTGCAGGCTCTCAAACAGTGGCATTGGCTCTGGGGGCTGAGGGCAAAGCCCAGCCTGTGAAGAGTCAAAGAGAGGGGAGCATTTCACAGGCAGAGGTGGGAGCTAGATGGGCTTTCCTTAACCTCAAGACTGGTCAGCCAGGGCTCAGTGGGACTGGGCCCCACAAGGGGCTTTAAGCCAGAGCAGATGATTGTGTTCAGTTGGAAGCAGTTAAGGGGAGGGCTTCCTCTGATTTGGGGGCCGCGTACTAACTGGGAAGAAGAAAAGAAAACCCATTTGGAGGAGGGTGACCGGGATGCTGAGAAGGAAGGAACAAAGGCACTGATGATGAACGCCTGGAAGGAAGGAGACACCAGGAGCTGTGAAACGACAGTGTTTTGGATCTCAGCGACGCCATCGCCGGGAAGAGCAGAGACCCCCTCTGCATGCTCTTGAGGCACAGGCAGGGCTAGGACAGGAGGTGGAAGGCACAGACGGACAGACAGATCCGGGCTCGACAGAAAGAAAAACCAATAGTCGGGGTTACTTCAAGTGGGATGGGTCATACCGGGGTCCCTGCCACCATCAAGAGTTTGTGAATCGAAGCACAAACAGGCGGAGTGCAGCACTGGGAACGTCTGCTGGCAGACAACAGACAGGTACCTGGCCAACACTGGCGGCTTCGGGAAAGAGCTGGAAGCAGGTGGCAGGGTCGCAGCTGGGAGGGTGGGTCCAGATTCAGGCTCTCAGAAGATGGAGAGACAAGCAAGGCCTGACCACATAGGCCCAGGGGACCTTGGGCCCAGTCAGGACGTCAGAGTGAGGTCTTGGACTTGCCGACGAGACAGAAACTTGGCCACTGCAGCAGTGACGCGGGTGGGGGCAGTTAGAAGTCGACAGCCTGGTGTTTGGATCTGGGGGGACGAAGTAAGACCAGCAGCCAAGATTCACTGTGATGCTGAGTCATTAACTGCTGGCTTGGGCTTCCTCAGAATGGGATTGAGACTGGCCCCAGGACCTGGAGTTCGCTGCAGGGACCAGAGAACGTAGGGACAGGGAGCCAGCAGGGCCACTGCACTGTCCCCAGCAAGGAGCACTTGCTCAAAACTGCTTCTGTGTCAAGGGAGACCATCACCGTCTCTGGCTTCCAATGGCTGGCAAATTTGAAGCTTCGCTGGGACCCCCTCTGGGGCTGTATCATTCATTCGTCCAGTAGCTATTCTTATACACCAAGCATTGTCTGACATGCTGGGGAAACAGCAGAGAAGAAAACAAAGGGCTTTTCCTGATGGCAGGACTCAGACAGCCAGAACTAGAACCCGTCTGTCAGATGGCAATTAGCACTATGGAAAAAAAATCAAGCAAGCGAGGGGGTGGGGGGGGGTGTTGTGGGGCAGGGCATGGCCTGCAGGAGGCGACAGCGTGGACCAGGCCCATATCTAGGTAGTGTGTGTGCTAGGCAGAGAGCACAGCAAATGCAAAAGCCCCGAGGTGATCACATACTTGGCACATCTGAGAGAAAGCCAGGGAATTAGTGGGGTCGGGGTTGGTGTGAGGTGAGCAAGAGGTAGTGCGGTAAGAGAGGGGATGGAGAAGGAACACAACAGTGGGGCAGCTCGCAGAGGGTCCCGTGGGACACTGTAAGCATGTTTTCTTCTACTCTAAGATGAGAAGGTGCTGGGGAGGTGAACGGACATGATCCAACTCATATTTTGAAATAATCATTCTTGCTGCCATTTTGAGAAAAGAAAGTGACCAGGAGAGTGGGAAGCAGAGAAACCAGGAGGAAGGCTTTGTGGGAACCCAGGGGCAAGATGATACTATCTCAGAAGAGGAAAGCAAGCGTGCAGTGGTAAGAAGTGGTTGGGCTCTGGGTATAGTTGGAAGGTAGAGCAAAGAGGATTTTCTGGGGGAGACAATACGGTATGTCAGAGAAAGACAGGATGAAGTGACCCCAAAGGCTGGCATCTAAGTCCAATAGATGGAATGGCATTCCCATTCATGAAAGGGGGAGACAGTAGGAGCAGCAGGCATGGAGGGAGACACCACAGCTCGATTTTAGCGATGCCAAGCTTGAGCTTCTCTCAGACATCCACGTGGGTATGGTGAGTAGGCACAGGAGTCTGGCGTTGTGGGAGAGGTCGGGGCTGGAGATGAGAGGAGATGAGCCATAAGCACGTAAACCCTCAGACTGAGTGAGATCACTAAGGAGTGGGTGTGGAGAGAGGTACGGAAAGACAGAACCCTGGGGCGCATCCGTACCCAGAAGTCAGGGAGATGAGGAGGAACCGCAGAGGACACTGGGAGGGAGTAGCCGGCCAGGCCGCGCAAGAATCAAGATGGAGAGTGACCAGAAGCCAAGAGCAAGAAGTGTCTCAAGAGAGAGGGAGTGAGAGGCTACATCAAGACTGCCAGTAAGATGAGGCCAGGGGACAGATGACCAGAAGGGTGCAGCCCGCCGGCCATGATGGTGGGGGCGGAGTTCTGACTTTGGGGAGGGGGTCCCATGGATACGGTGAGAGAGGACAGGGAGTGGAGGCAGCTTTGAGCAGGTAACCCTCTTGCAGAATTTGTGGGTAAAGGGAAGAAGAGAAACGGGGCATTAGGTGAAGATGGATGTGGGGCTAGGGAGGGTTTTAAGATGGGAGACCCTTCAGATCCCATAGCCAGGACCTGGGACCAATCACCCCAGCATGGAAAGCCCACCTCGAGGCTGGAGAGCACAGACTTCTGTCTCTCGGGAAGCTCTTAGGCTTGTGGGGTAGATGGAATTCAAATGAGGGACAGGTGGGTGTACACCAACGAACCCAGTGCAGTGCACACATGAGCACACACACGCCTTGCACTCTGAAAATTCTGGAAAGGAGCTTTCCCAACCAGGTGCGGAGTCCTAGCTCCCAGAAAGAGATGAATTTAAAGCAGGCTTTAGACAAAAGGGAAAGACAGCACTTGGTGGAGGCATGCAGAAGAGGGCCCCAAGCAGGGGACGGCTGCTGGATGGAGACGGGAGCCCCAAAGTGCTCCTCGTCATCCCAGCTATCGCTGTCACGGCCTGATGCAGCTTGAAGGACTTTCTCTGGTCACTTATTGAACTCTCGTGAAAGCCTGAGATGGGGACTGCTGTTATCCCATGTTATGGATAAAGAAATTAAAGCACTGAGATACCAAGCTCTTGCCCACGGTCATACAACTAATAAAGAGTGGAGCTCAGATTCAGACCCAGGCAGTCTGGTCAGAGTCCATGCTCTGGCATCAACCCCTACATGATGCTAGAGCCTTCCAGAGCCAAGCCCAGAGCTACCCAGAACACATCTGGCTCCCTTTTCTTCATGCCCTCCACACGCCTATCAGCTTGGAATAGCCACGGAAGACATCTGGGAGAGTCTGGGTGGAAGGGACCGGGAGGAGGAGACACTGAGGGACCCTCTCATGGGCCACTACAAATGGCCACTCACCCCCAGTAGAGATACATGGAGGGAGTGAGAGGAGCTGAGGGCATGTGGCTAATGTCTGCCTCTGGAGTAGAGTTTCAGAACGGTGAACCTCTCCTCTGAGAAGGGTCGTGGTAACAGAATCTCAACTCCAGAGAGCCCCAATCAGAGCTGTAGTGCCTCCCGAGTCCAGCACAGTGGCACCATCGGCCTGGGCATGCCAACAGAGGAGCATGCTGAGGCCCCCCCCCACCGGTCTGGGCTCTCATCCCCCTCCACAACCCTCTTCATCAGTGAGAGCTTAATGGGCCTCACCGTCCTGGCCCCCGTGACAGCTGGGCGCCATGACTCAGCTCATGGGAAGAACCCCACAAGGAGACACAGCGGTGCTACTGGGTAGCCTGACAGGTGTCTGCAGCCTCCCGCTGCCCAGTGCTCCCCAGTGCTCCCCAGCAGCCCAGGCCCAGGCCCCATCAGGCTGCTACGGAACGTGTGCCTACTGTAAGTGTGACCGCTGTCTTGCCTGGAGCCAAGCTGCAAGGCTGTGAGCGGGATGTGTGGGCTCTGCCGACGCCCACATGTGTATCCCACGCACTCAGGCTCATGTGCACTCAGGCACTCGGCTCACACTCAGCAGCTCCCACCATCCCCCATGCTTCTCCAGCTCCCCCATCAGTGGCCGCAGGGAGAAAGGAAATATGCAGACAGGTCTACACTGACAAAGTAAAAAGAATCAGGAGAGCTTCATGTCTTATCTGGCTTGCCCAAGCTACTGGGGCCAAATGGGGTCAGGGCTTAAGTTAAGCAGATGGCTGCCTCCACTCTAAGCCCTTATTAACAGTTGTTAATGAGGACACAGGGATAATGGAATGTCTCCCTATGGGAGTACGAGAACAGACCAAAGTCCAAAGTATTCTCTCACAGAATCCCAGGGTCAAAGTGGCCTTTGAGGTCACAGGTCCAATCCCCTGCTTTAAGGCTGAAATCCCTGTCCAACTGATTGGTGGCCCCCTCCAGCTGCGGGAGCTTCAGTCCCCAGAACGGCCATCCCATCTGTCTGATAAACATTTTTTGATATCAAATCCAAATTTCTCTCCATAATTTCCACCTTTTCCACATATACCCCAAACCACCACAGGGGGAAAAAATAGAGCTTGCTAATGATTCACTCCTCATTTCAAGACTTTTGTAAACCATCTCACAGAGCTGGAGACAGGTTTTCGAAAGTCTGATGCGATACCGTTATGGCTGTTCTCCCAAACCTCGTGCATCTCCGCCAGGCCGAGCTTCGTCCAACAGAGCGGCAGCTCCCGTCAGGCCACCACACGTGTGGAGGGGCAAAATGAGAGCCCGGGGAAACCAGGCCATTCCAGCACGAGTGAACACAGGCAGCCACACACCAAAATTAATCTGCAAATCAGCTCTATTGTCTAGAACTTTCAGCTATAGAACAGTAGCCCCATTCCTTTGCTCTGGTACCCTTGCTCCTGAGACCTTTCCCAGTTTCCTCCCAGAGATCATTCATGATATGTTTAAGAAAACACAACATTTGCTACTGTTGCTTGCCTATTCTCTTTAGCTCAGCCAGATTTCAGGAGGCCTTGGGTGTCGGGACGTTGGCCTCTGGTGGCTCTGGGTCCCACCCAGGAAGAACGTACCGCCGACAGGCTATGCAGGACTCTGCCACCTTGGCTGTCCTCCAACTCTTCTCCCCAGAACCCCTCTGCTACCCCACCTGGGACATGCCCTCTCCTTGCCTCCCTTCTAGGCTATCACCCCCCTCTGGATGAGCTTGGGCAAGTCACAAACTCTGTGAACCTCGGGACCCTCTTCCATAAGATGGGTTCGCTCCTACCTGCCTTGCAGGTTGTTGGGGAAATTGAACTAACAAGGGTGTAAGAACACACTACACGCTGCAAACCAGGGCACAGATGTCTCCAGGTGGCTGGGAGTTGGGAGCTGTGGCACTGCCCGAGGGGACCTTTGCTGGCTTACTTCACCTTATGGGGACCCCAGTTTTTCTTATCAGCAACATGAAGCCCATTTGGACCGAATTCAATCCTCACATCTCAGCAGAAGCAGCTATGGCCTGAAGTTGTACTTCACCAAAGGGTCCTGGAAAGGTGGAGAGAGAATTCAAAGTTCCTGAAAGCATCCTGCATGGTGCTCTTGGGGAAGACAAGCAGCAGGTGAAGGCAAATGATGACATTGTGGGCCGGGTGACCCCACACAGCACACTGGCCTGGATGCCTGTCTAAACACAGCTGAGGCTTGCTCCTCCCCACTACAGATGTGGCAGCAGGGGTGGGGTGGGAAGCAGGGAGAGACAGCCTGGGCCAGGCACACATGCATATAGACACACGCACACACACGTACATGGACTTCTTTATTTTTTGGTAAAATATTTACTCTTCTAATTACATACGTCATATATTTATCGTTAAATGACATCACTTTGTGCTTTTAAGCACTGACCAGTATCTGGGGAGAGAGGAATCTGAAAACGGACGGGTCAAGCTCAAGTTTCAAAAACTTGCCGTCAGATCATGCACCTAGCAAACATTTGCAAGGCACTACTCCAGGGCAGGCACTGGGCTAGACCCAGGAATACAGGCATCCTAAGAAAGACATAGATCCCCTAAGGTGTTCAGCAAGGGAGAGATCTGTGTCCCAGAAATCTTTCCATATTCCTTCTCCAGATGACAGATGAAGGAGAAAGTCATCAATTTCTATTTGTCACTAATGTAAAAGACCAATTGATTGCCTACCTGGGTGAGTCAATTTGGAAGAGAGATGAAAAGTTACGTGCCCATCAAAATTCCATAAATCACGTCATGTGGTAGCATTAAGGGGAGTGTACTCCTCAAAGCAATCAAATAAACAAACAAACAAATCTGATGGTGAATGCTTTGTATGGCACAGAACTCGGCTGGTATATCTGGATCTTGCTGTGTCAGATATATTTAATACACAGAAGAGGACAAAAAAATATGGTGTTTTTTATTCTTCCCCCTTACCTCCCCAGTTCTCTTATTATCTCCATCTTTATAACATTTGAATGTTCTGTTTAATGTTCTCTCTACAGGACTTGGAACTCATTGGGGGAAACCGACCAAATAAAAAAACGGTAGTCGTAAAGCGCTTGGGGGTCCTAGGAAGGCAGAGCGTCAAATAAATCCAGGTTCTTGCTGCTTTACCAGCCAGGGAAACTTTGAACGTGGAAGAGACGCAATTGCTCCCATAACCTGCTCACGTGTCTGCTGCCCCCCATGCTCATCGGGACTTCTGTGCCCCCACGAGCAAGTCTCTCAAATCCCCAGGCCTCAGTTTCCGCATCGGTCAGAGGGACTTTCTCTGTGGCCTTAGGAAATTATTTGCAGGTGAAAGAAAGAACGAAGAGCTAGAGACCACATAAGGCAAAGACTCCCTCCGTCAATTCCTTTACCGTGTGGAACACGGTATCGTTCGTGTGACCGCTCTGATCATGGGCTATCCCTACTGTCACCAGGGGTGCACTGGCTCCAGTGCAGCAGAGGAGAAAGAGACAGCTTTAGAGACAGGTTCAAATTTCAGTATCTACGTGACCTTGGAAGAGTTCTTGAAACTCCCCGAGCCTTCACATCTTCAACATCGGATGGTTAATTCTGACATGGAGATTGCCTGATATACGTGGAAGATGTAGTGCGGTGCCTCGCAGAGACGAAGGCCTTTCCGAGTGGGAGGTACTCTGATTATTATCGTGCCTCCAAATCCTCAGTGCTCGGCACAGAGCACTCAACAGACAACTGTCGAGCGACCTGACGAATGGATAATTGCATCACCGTATTTCTCATTCGAGCCAACATCTGCATTAGAACGCAGTGAAGATCCTCAGCCCATTTCTGTTATCTGTTCTAAATAAGGTAGACAGAAGCACATTTTCTCCCTCTCCTTTTTCTCCTTTCTCTTCCCCTTCCTCCAGTAACTCTACCCCTTTAAGCCTATGCGAGACCTGAAGACAGTATGTTAAAACGATGATGCCAGATGTGTTCTTGGGGAACCAGGTCTTGTGAAGTGCAATGATCCATCCACACATCCCATTCACTGAATCCGAGCGATACGTTTATTTACATGGAGTGTGTCAGGTGGTCAGTCGCCCTTGGAGTTCAGAGTCTGGTGGGAAAATGCCAGAATAACTAGAGCACAACCCAGTAGGTGCTGGAACAGGTGTTAAGTACCAGGGAATGGGAAACATGGCAGGAAAAGGAGGACTTTCCCCAGGAGGGACAGGGTGATCATGAGGAAGGACTTTGCAGTGGAAGAGCTATTTAAGCCTGGGAGAGTAGTGAGGGAGGAGGAAGAGGAGGAGAGGAAGAGGAAGAAGGAGTAGCAGTGGTGGTAGTTTTCCAAGAAGGAAGAGGAGAGGGAGAAGGGAAGAGAAGAGGACGCATTGTGGTAGCAGTTTTCCAGGCAGAGAAGCCGGAATGGGAAGAATAGCTCCCAGGTACGGGAGGGGGATGGGTAAAGCCCAGAGTAAACCTTCCTTGTACATTTGGGGTAACAGCAAGTAGTTCAGTGTGGCTGAAACCGGGGCCAAGGAAGGAGTAACAGGAGACAGTCTAGAAAGCTGACAAATATGATTGAGTACGTCATGTGTTTAGGGCAAGGGTAACATTTGCCAATGTCAAGAACAGGATGGGAGACAAGCACCAGAGACAAAACCGCCGATGGCCAATCTGCTTCCCCGGCAGCTGGGCGAGCCCGCAGGTGGGCAGCCAAGTAAGCAGGGCAAGAGGAGTCAAGGACTCTAGTGGCTCTAGTGTGGGCTGCCACCCGCCTGGCCACCTCCTCGCAACACCCCCTTGGGGCCTCCTTCCTCATGTGTGAAAGGAGTGGCTTGGAGAATGGGATCCTCAGAACCCTTTCTGGCTCTAAGAGAGGATGACGATCCCTCCAAGAGGGCTGAGAGATGGGATGGGGTCTCCCGGGAGCATTTATTAACTTGTGGCTCCCACAGTCATCATTCAGAGAACCCAGAGGGACAGAAGAAAATCAAAAGACATTTTCAGAAGATGGATGACTGAAGGGGGCTGACATATGTGTGAGAGTTTGGGGAATTTATGCAGGCAGCCTCACAGTCATAAATAAAATCCCTTTCTCTTACCCAAAACCTCATTCAGGGGGTAAACACCGGGCACCGTAATAGACAATTTGGCTGGATCTCCCGCCCCGTGCCTCACTTGAATGAAAAACAGCAGTCCCCAGGCAGGGTAATGGGCTTGGCCGCCTCTTTGCAAACATCCATATTGTCACCAGCAGACAAGCAGGGCTGCAGACGGAGCAGGAGGGGCAATTCATCTCTGAGATTCCTCAGCCCTTCCTGCAGCCTCGCTCTCACAGCTATCTATCCTGAGGCTGAGGGGTTTGGAAGGAACCCCGGAAAACACCAAATGCAGGGAGAAGGGACTCCCTGGGAAGGAGGGGTGAGCTGCACCCCTCCCTTTCCCGTGCGCCTCTGGGGGGCTGCGGGAGATGCCAGCCCCACCGGCTCTGGTCCGGCCCATTGTGCTCAAGGCTGCCCGCTGCCAAGCTCGGCCACTTGTTTTCTTGACCTACTTTTCTTCCCTTCCCTGCCCCACTCCAGATCCCCTCTGGAGCCCACAGTAATTAGCACCTTTCCATCCATTAGGTTCAGGAGACTTGAGAAAGCTCCCGGCTCTGAGGATAACCAAGGAGACGGGGAAAATGGGTCCTGGCATTGGGGGTTTGGGTTTTCCTTTTCTTTTCTTTCCCTTTGTCGGCTCCACTCTGCTTCCTGGCCTCTGTGGGAGATGAGGCCCGGTTTGACCTTGCCAGCCAGCAGGGTGCCTGGCTGGAGATGGGCTGGAAGTGGCCTGGCATGAACCAAAACAGAGGGCCAACAGTGTCTTGACAGAACCGGACAAGCAATGCTCCAGGAGTGGGTATGGGAGCAGGAGGGGTCCCTCTGAAGCCCTCCATTGTCAGCGTAGCAGCCAAGAGAGGGATGTCAGCTCCACTTTCGGCTTCCCTCCCAGAGACCAGTGTCAGGAGAGCCAAGGCCGTGAGGCGCTGCTGTTTCTGGCTCAATCCCTTTCCGTTTCCCATTAGCAACAAATGGAAATTGATGGGTTACCGCTTTATCCACTCATTTAGAGGGGAAGAAAACCTCGCAGCAAACGCTGAATAACCGTAGGCATCTTATAAATTAAGCATCTTAAGGATACGAACCATTTTGCATTGCTGCTAAGCAGAATTAAATTAGGTTTTGAAGTTTTGGTAGAAATGAATGGGGAAGAGGGAGGGAAGATTTTGTTTTTAATTCCTTGCCTTTAAGCATGCAGAGTGGTGAGCCGAGGGTAGGGTGAGGGGAAGAACTAAGTCACCTGTCTGCATTTCTGATTCCATTCAGCCGCTGCTGCATATGCATGGAGAAATGTGCCCACAAGACCACATGGGGCACCCTGGAGACTTGCAGCTCGGCCTCTGGCCCATGGCCTGGCCAGGGTCTTGGCTTCTGGCTTGCCTCTGCCCGCCTGGGGGCCTCCTGACCGCCTCCAGCAGGCCAACCTCTGGGACTCTGGACCAGTCCTGATGGCAACTGAAGGCTTTCTGCAGCTTTAAGCCAATTTCCTGAGACTCAGCATCACGATACCTTCCTTCTCAATTAGCCTCTAACACTTTCAGGTTCAGGTCTAGGATCTTGCTTGGTTGGCAGTACCCACTTCCCTGCTCCCCACCAGTCTGGGAAGAGGGGCATCAGATGGGTTCCTGTCTGTAGAACACGCCTAGGTTTGAGTCCTTCTGGGGCTGCTGCCTCGCCAGGTCCCAGGCGTCCTGCTGTTAAGCCGGCCTTCTTATGACCAATGACCCACTTGCCTGGGCTTCTCACTGCTGTGCCCCACCCATCTGTCCACACTGACCCTGTTTCCCATATACACACAATCCCCTAATCCCTGACACCGCACATCAGGCTTAGGCTGTCAGATAACCACACAGTGCATGCTGGACTGAACTATCTCCTTGTCCCTGCGGCCTGGGCTGTTTCCCTACAACCCAGATTAGCAGTGCCTCAGCCTGCAGTGAATGAGGCTTGCACCATCCTAGGGAAGAAGAGGCACTTGACTTCCCAGGCCCTCCCAGATTCCCGGGGGAGGAAGGCCTTGCTCCGGGAGAGGGGCTGCTGATGGGGCAGGGAGCAGCACGGCCTGCCTGCACCTAGAGTGGGCTTCCCCCCAGCAACAAGACCAGGGAGAGAACACGCGTCCCTGATGTGGCCTTGCCCTCCCTCTCCAGCACCAGGCCAGGGAGAACAGACACATCACGTCAAGGGCCCCGCCACGCAGCCAGCCAGGGCCCCCGAGAGCACTCCCTGACGTGATCTGAGGCACACTTTCCAGGAAGCTATCTTGGATTGATCAGAGACTAGGACAGGTGACCTCTTCACTAATCTCCAGCCCTGGATTTAGAATTTCCACAGCCATTTCCACCCTCCTTCTTCACCTGACAGCTGGCCCTTAATGTGCCAGGCCAAGTCCATCCCGAACTGTGACAGGGACTCAGAGTCTTTACTCTCCTCACGAGGGGGCTGGACAGATTGACCGCCGGATCGGTGACCACCACCACCACGGCAAGCCCAGCTAAACTCAGGGAGGGCACAGTGCAGGAGCAGATGTCCCCTGTGGACACCTGGGCTACAGGCCGGGGCATCAGCCAGAGCTGGGCTGCCCCCAGGGCGCCACGTGAGCAGGACTTACCGATCCTCAAGGAGTGAGGGCTGCAGGCGACCATCACGAGCCACGTGGGAAGCAGCACCAAAGGCGCCGAGACTCGGGGCATCTTCTATAAATCCTCATGGAGCCCTCTGCTGGTCTGGGCATGACATAACTCTGCGAGAGAGCGGTGGGAGGGAGCGAGTGAGTCCGACGCCCCCGTGAGGTAGCCACCCACCCGCCCTGTAACCAGAGCTGCCACCCAGACAGCCTCTGTGGGCAGGGCCCACAGTCCCCTGCGGAACGGCTGCCAGGGCCTGTGGGAAAGCTCCAGGCCAGCTCCAGGCCTCTCCTTCCTCCCTGTGCCAGGACCACAGAAGGCTCAGGTTCTAACTCCAGCCCCCGGATCCAACTGGGGGCCTGTGGGAGTAACCGTGACCGACTGATGTAAGGGGCTCCACTGTTTTGAAATCTCTAACTGGGCGTGAAAACCTTCATCTGCTCTTAAGAAACAAGAGCCATGAGTGAGCTGAAGAGGAAGGGGTGGCAAGGTTATGCCATTGCCCCGGGAACATGCCACGTGCACTGCTCATGGGGGAGTGGCATGGGGAAGGGGCCGGGTTCAAGTCCTGCTCCCCCACATGCTAGCTAGGTGGCCTTCATGAGGACTCCCCTCTGCCCCTCAGCTCAGTTTCCTCACAGGTAAAGCTAGCATGATGACACTCGGGTGGGCGAGCTGAACCGCAGACTAAGATAATAGGGGAAAAGCAGCTGTGCTCAGACCTGGCCTAAAGGACGGGCTACACACCATCAGTCCCTCCCTGGCCCAGATGGGAGAAGTCTATTCTCAGCAAATATTGAGGGCAGAAGCACACATACCAGGTCATCAGCGGGTTTCCACATCTGCCCCTACTACCGGCTAAAAACTAACCCCTCCCTATCCTTTCTCTGCCAATCCCCCTTCCTCCTGAGGCCGATGGGCCTCTGATGTCAAAACCAGAGCCTTGGAGGAGACTACCTCCCTCCAGGCAGCATGGGCACTGTCCCCTTCTCTCCCTCCTTCCTGAGACCTCTGACACCCTGAGAACAGAGTCTGCAGCCTGCCAGCTGGACCTCATCAATGGGGTCAAGGTGGGGCTAGTAAACACCTGGATATGCTAAACCCAGGTCACCCTTGGTCAGGAAAGTAGTATTAAAATGATTCCTCCTCCCACCCAATCCAGACAATCCAACAGAAAAATGGGCAAAAGACTAGAACAGACCCTCCACTAATATCCAAAAGCCTACAAACATTTAAAAAGGGTCTCAGCTCCACTGGGCATCAGGAAATGCAATTTCAAACCACAATAAGATACCACTATACACCCACCAGAATGACTTTTTTAAAAAGACAATATCAAGTGTTGACAAGGACGTGAAGCAACTGGAACTCTTGTGTGGAGTCAAGGCAAGTGTAAGTTGGTAGAACTGATTTGAAAAACTGGTCTCTATGCTCTCGAAACCCAGAACTTTACACGTACCCTAGGGACCCGGCAGCCCTGCAGTAAGCATATTTCCAACAGAATGTGCACGTATGTGCTCGGATGTATTAGATGTATTAGAGATGTATTAGAATGTTCATAGCAGCACTTGGCAGTTCCCCAAACTGGAAACTACCCCCAAATGGAGAAATACAGTATATATCCACATAACAGAATGTTACACGTCAACAACCACGTGTTGAGATTCTGGATGAATCCCATAAACATAATTTGACCGAAAGAAACCAGGCACAGAAAAATACGTACAATATGATTCTTTAAAGTACAAAAAACTGTTAGAAGCCCAGCTGCTGGTTACCCTTGGGGGCAAGCAGTGACTAGAAGAGGACATGTGAGGCCTTCTGGGGGTGCTGGCGATGTCCTGTTTCTTACTCCAGCTGCTGGTTACGCAAGTGTGTTCGGTTTGTGAAAACTCCCTGAGCTGTATACTTAGGATTATGTTCACTTATCTATGTGTGTGTTGCATACTTCGGTAAGCCTTTGTTTAATGACACCCCACAGCACCACACACTTGATGTTCCAGCCACACCCAGCACCAGGCAGCTTCCTGTGCACACCTGGTTCCCTCTGCCTGATGCTCCTCTCCCCGACCCCTGACATTTGCCAGAATCCTGAGCCCCTCTATATGTCACCGTGGCAGCCTATAGTGGCTCTGAACAGCACTTTCTCCATTGCTGGTGCCTTTAGGTGCCCACACGTGGTATCGGTGTGGAATTCTTAAGGGCAAGGACGGTTGCCAGCATGCTGTCGTATCTCCAGAGTCTTCTTACACACACAGGTGCACAGTACGAATTTGTTCAATGAATAGAAGGGCTCAAGCAATCCCCTGCTACTGGGAGTCAGAGTTAAAGCAAGGTAAAGGACGAAGACAAAGGCAACTCTGCTGTTAGCAAATCAGGCCCGCAATCTCAGTCCTTTCATTCATGGGTGTTGGTGCAAGGAGAGATTACAGCACACACAGTCTCAAGAGAAGCCTGACATTCTTACTTGTTATGGATAAAGTTGATTGCTCAGTGACTGTCTCCCCACTGGAATTCGAGCTCAAACAAAGGAAGTGGGGCAGGGAGCAGAAATCTTGTTCGTCTGTCTCCTCGGGGCCCAGAACGGGGCCTGGCATATATTACAGCCTCAATAAATATTTGTTGAATGGATAAATGAATCAGCTGTCAAAGAGGAAAGAACTGTAAAAATCTGGTTAGGCTATATAAAAGCAATCCTAACTATAATAATTTATGTCAAATGCCTTCCATTTATCCCCGATCAGCACGCAGCACGGTAATTATTATTCAGACTGCTAAATAGGTGTCAGATTAGCCTGGTGTAAATTCTATTTGACGACACAACTACACTCCGTTCGTGCAGCCCTGACTCTCATCGTTCGTGGCCCTGAAACCCAGCTGACCCTGGAGACCACATGTAAGGACAGCAATGACGGAGGTCCCGCACGGCTCTGGGACCTTGACTGTAGAACCCGGGGCACAAAGATGACAAATAATCTCCTCCCAAACCTTACAGGAATCAAAAGAACCACGGTGTTACATGATTGCAAGGCTCGCCGGTTTGCAAAATTCTTGCTGGTTTGCAAAATTCCTGCCATGGTCTCTTTCTTCTTTAATCCACAGGACAAGCTCTATTACAGCTGAGGAAGCTGAGCCCGAGAAAGGTGAAATGCCTAGCTCAAGGACACAGAGCTGTTAGGAGGCAAAGCCTGGGACAGCCAGGTCTCTGACTCCACTGGCTTTTCTTGTATAGCTTTATTGTACATATAAGAACAGAGAGAGGAAGATTCCAGATTCTTCATCAAAAAGTGCAAAGAAATCTGAGGTCTTGTTTTCATTTTAATGTTTAGATGAATCTGGTCTTAGAACCAAAGAGGGCAGCCTTTATCAACTAAAAGCATTTGAATAATTTAGGGAGGAAAAAGAAACGATCCTAGAGATACAGCACCAAGGCCCCCTTCCCACTAACACTGTCCCTCCCCGGGGAATTTCCCTCCTCCTGTGGCTCCTTCCCACCTGCATGGTGCAGCTTCTAAATCAGCATCCCATGCTCAGCGCTCTGGCACAATACAGCTGCCTCCCACAATTCCCTGGAAGTTGCAGAGCACCTCAGACACACCCGTCTTAGGCAAAGGGCAACCTCTCTACCGTGCCCACCAGCTGCTTCTCTTCTACCCTCTTTCTTAGTAGGCAGCACCACACCCCACTTGTCACCCAAGCTGGAAAGTTGAGAGTCACCCAGATTGTTCCCACCCCACACCCCATTCTGATCAGTCACCCCATCTGGAGAGCTCTGCATTCTAAACGCCATGACTGTCTCTGTAACCCCATGGACTGACACCCCCACCCCACTCCCGTCCAGATGTCTGACAGCAATGACCTGGACCGTGGCCAGAGCAGCCTTCCTGGCCTCCCTCCCTTGGGTCCTTCCCTCCCGGGGTGGTTCTCCATTCAGCTGCGTGGGGATTCTTACCAAAATGCAAACATCATAATGACACACCCAGTCTCCCCTCGCTCTCTCCTGCCTCCAGGACCAAGGGCAAACTCCTCAGTCCAACAGGCAACCCCTTCATGACCTGGCTCCTGCTCACCTGTCCGTACCACCCAGCCCACCATACCTAATGCTCCAGCAGAGCTTGAGCCCTGACTTCCCCAAAATGCCACCTCTGTGTTGTGTGGCTTCCACGTGGGATGTGGTCTCAATCCCTGATGGCCTGGAAACGGTCTTCTGCAGGCTCACTGCATTACCTTCCTTCTGAGGCTTTCCGTGATCTCTTCCCCATACGCTGCTACCACACCTGGAACATTCCTCCTTAGGGCACAGAGCCTGCTAGGAGGATACTGTCTGCCCACAGAATCATCAACAGTGATGGGAGGGACTGTGACAAGCACCTAAATGCTACTTGGCACATAGTAGGTATTCTATTAACACTGGCCAAATGAATCGATGAACAGCTGGCATCCAAAAGGCATTGACTTGGGTGTCTGGCTGGCTCAGTCAGTAGAGCATGTGACTTTTGATCTTGGGGTCATGGGTTCAAACCCACTTTAGGGATAGTTTACTTTAAAAAGGGGGGGTCATTAAAAAAAAGACATTTGCTCGGTTTACACCAATATGAAATAAATTGCCAGTTGACGTGTACATTATATCTGCTGTGGTTAAAACAAATGATCTAAGGGAACATCATGGTGTGGATCTGGGCAAAGAGGAATCACAGTGTGGGGAGGGAAGCAAGCATGGGCTGCTCTTTTCTGGCAAAATTTAAGTTCAAAGCAGGTATCTAAGTATGGCTTTGGCTCTCTGGGAGTCTCTGTCCCCACCTAACCAGAGCTGGGCCTCACTCCTGGACTTTTGGGAGCGTGGAAGGCAGACAGTTGATACGCAGCCTTTTCCCATGTCGACTCTCTGCCCAACTCTCTTCCCGGAGGACACTGCTCCGGACGACGCGGGGTAGTTCTGTCGATCGGGCCACACCGGCATGGAAGCCAGGCCGGAGGTGGCCCCAGACCTTACTGAGGAAACCCTCTCGAGCGCCTACTCCCTTCAAAGTCCACCTCATCAGTAACAAGCGAGCAGTGATGCCTACCTCACAGGGTGATGAGCACCAGGAGAGCGGGGAACACGTTGGAATCTTCCACCTGTGTCTCCAATGCCTAGCACAGGCTGGCACATAGTAGGCACTCAAAAAATATCTGTGGAAATAATGAAAGAATCCAGTCAGGTAACACGCATGGAAAAGGCTCCAGCAGCATGAAGTCTTAACCCGTGACTTATATTTGGAACCCTTGCCCACAAGGAACCTACAATCTAGACCCCATTTCTCCGTGGCACAGCCTGTCCAGGGAAGCTTTGACCCTCACCGTCCACGGTGGTGGGCAGCGTCTGACTGCCCACTGCCCCCTGAGCACTGGAAGGACATGCTGCGGGGCAAGTTCCGCTCTACTGCTTACCTGCCCGGGGGCGGTTTCCTCACCCAAACACCAAAAAACACTCATCCCCACTTCTTCTGAAAGAAGAACCTACTTTCCCTTCCCCTCACCCCCCAGAATCTCAGGACGGGTCAGCTTCCTCAAGCCACAGGATCCCTAATGTCTCCAGACATCTCAGGCCCACGTCCATGCTTGTACTCTGAGCGCAGGTGCTATGAGGGCAGGCCCTTCTCCCTCTCACTCACTGCCCGGCCTTCAGCACCTGGAACAGCGCCCGGCTCCCTGTGGCCACAAACAGGACTTGTGCAAGCATGCAGGAGTGTTTTTTGTTTTTGACAGAGAGAGAACACAAGCAAAGGGAGTGGGAGAGGGAGAAGCAGGCTTCCCGCCGAGCAGGGAGCCGGCTGCGGGGCTCGATCCCAGGACCTTGGGATTATGACCTGAGCTGAAGGCAGATGCTTAAGCTGAGCCACCCCAGGAGTGGTTATTTAACTCTGTGTCCTCCCTCCACAACCAGACCCTGAGCTTCTGCAGAGCAGGGTAACACCTTCTCTGTGCACGTATCTTCCCGACACACTTAGCTGTGGCGCCCGCAGTGAGCAGAAGCTCAGGAAGTGTCTGTGGATCCCCAACACAGACAGCACAGCGTGCCGCCGACTGACCACGTTCAGGCAGTGAGCATGCTGCCTGGACCTCCTGGCCCAGCTGTGCTAAACGGCCTCTCCTCTCCTGATTTGTCAGCAATCGCTCTGCCGGTCTCTCTCTCTCATCCTCATAGGGCTGTTACACCATTAATTGTGATTTTCCAGGGTGGGTCTGGGAGTCAGCTGATAGCTGCCAGACGGTGTTTGGTGGCAGGGATGACAGAGGAAATCAGAGGGGCAGCCAGATTAATTATAGGTTTTCTCTCGTCTGTGGGTAACAAGATCTTGATTACTCCTCATGACGCTCCAGGCTCCTCAAGACAAATGGATGTGGGCTTCTCTGCTGTTCCGACCCCCCTGGCTGGAAGACACTCCCAGCAGCAGCCAGCAGCTTGGACGGAGTGTGTAGGGTGGCAGGGTGGGCAGGGGAGCGCCCTAGGCCCTGTGGTCTCCTTGAGGGACAATTGACCTCTGGGGCCTGCTACAGTTGGGAAGCATGTGTAAGTTTTCCATCTCCTGGGCAAGTAGTGTGATGCCAGGACCCAGGCCTGTCCCCAGAGGCAGGGACCCAGGTGTTCACGGGCTCTGGGAGATAACCTCGCTTAGCCTCAGTTTCTTATTCTGTAAGATGAGGGAATTGGCCTAGATGATCTCTAAGTTCTTCTAAGTGCTGTAATTCTGAAGCTCTGGGAATTCTACTTCATGCTAACATTTACTGAGTATATACTTACTATGTGCAAAGTACTATTTCAGCCTCAGTGCCCCTCAGAAGAGCCCTGTGAGGCAGATTCTCTCACTTTCTCCACCTGTAGATGTGAAAACCAAAGGTGCTGAGGTTGAATGAGACTTGCTAAGGTCACCCGGCTGGCCAATGGGAATACCAGGCCACCGGCTCCAAGACCTGTTCCTACTCACTCTTCTCTACACGTGCCTTCTGTCTGTATCCCGGAACTTGGCACACAGTTGGCACTTGAGGAAATGCTGGCATGTGATTATAACGATTATCATGATGTTGAAGAAGGGGAGTCAAATCCAAGTCCATCTAGGGCCCATCTGCACAATTTTCACAGCAGGGGAAGCAAGCAACAGAGAAAGGAGTCTGAGGGTGTCCCTTGGTCAAATGATCAGCCCAAGTGTCCTCAGTTTTTAGGATTTACCATCAGGAGATCACCCAGGAGTTGGTGATGAGTTACAATGTGGCAGGTTAGCCAAAGGCGGCTTGTATTGACTTGGGAGTTGGACCCAGTCTGACTTGTCAGGATAAACTGGAGAGCGGTGGCTGGCCCCGCCCAGGTCTGATACTGGGGAAGGGTATTCAGGGAGTACAGCAACCACGAGAATCTGCTAGCACTCGGGACATGTGACGAGGGATAGCTGTCCCCCATTCTTGGACACTAATGAGCAGGACATGAGGAATAACCAGTCTCTTTTCCCCTCCAAGCCACTTCCCGTGTAGATTTCAGCCTGAAGCCCACAGTCCACTTCTAAACAATTGCCCCTCACCAGAAGCTAGAGCAGACGTCCCTGGCTTCCAATCCCAGAGGCCACTCTGTGTCCTTAAGCTGGTTACCTAAGCTCTGAGAGCTCCATGTCCACAAACATGAACCATGGGCTATGGCACCTCCGTTGAAAAGCTGTTGCAATAGATTTTAGCTGTAATGCCATCAGTCAGTATGAACTTCCTTTCTTTCCTCTCTCCACCCACCCTCCCCGCCAATCAGAGCTCCCTCCAGCCCTATACACAGGCACCCGGGACCCCATCCACATTCTCTCCCAACAAGACAGCCTCCCATGCCTCTCGCCAATAATACTGCACAGCCCTCTCATCCCCAAAATGCTTTTCCAAGCCAACCCCATCCCAGAAACTTTCTCTGAAGAAGTAAGTCTTCCTTCCTCACTCAAGACGCAGCCTAGCAGAGGAGAAAAACCAGGGATTACAGGTGCAGAGCTGACTTCGGACCCATCTCTTAACCTCTCTTCTATAAAATGGGGAAATTATACTTTCACCATCTCCCTTACAGGGTTGCTAAGAGAACCAAATGAGAAAATGAGTGGAGCATTACTTCGCAGATGAGTGAAGTGCTTTCTAAGCAAAATGGTGTGTGTTGTTCTTTTCCTCTAGACTGGCCAAAGCATATAAATATACTTAATAGCACTACAGGATTTATACTTTATTCATTCCACAAATATTTCTACTGAACGCCTACTAGCAGGCACTGCCCAGGCCCTGGAGCTTACAGTCAGGGGAGAGATATCAATCCCATATCCAGGACGCCAGATGCCATAATTACAGACAATGAAGGAAAAGTACACGATGCTACAGAATGTGTGGCAGGGGGACCTCATGTGGCGGGAAGGAAAGGCTTCCCTGAGGACAAAAGGTTTGACCTGAGTTAGCCAGGTCTCTCATAGGGGACACGGTGAACAGGGAGAAGATCCCAGACAGAGGAACGACACCGAGGAGACCCAGAGGCCTCTGGTGGGTTTTAGAAATGGCAGGGAGTCCAAGAGGATGGAAAGCCGAAACATCTTCTCCATCTGTTGTATTTACATCCAGTCTCCCTCATTAGGTTCCCCCAAGCCCTGGACACAGCTCTGCATCTAAAGCCGACTGCCTCCATGAACTTCCCACTGGAGCCAGCCACCTTCCCAGACAAGGTGAGGAGCACACAGCATCTGGATCTCCTTTCCAGTGCAAAGCGGGTGGTTAGAGGTGAGAAGATGGGGAGTTAATCACCAGCCTCAGTGAGCTGGGGGAGGTGGGAAGAGAATCCCAGGGTTGGTTGTGAAGGGCAAGACTGGCTTGGGATGGTGAAAAATGTCCCTGGCATTGATCTGAGGCTACCAGGCTGGGCCCTGGGGGAGATGAGCTCCTAGCAGAGACCATGTGAGCTAAGGCTTTGAAATACAATTGTCCAGTGCTGGAGCTGTTGGTAATGCATTTAGAGCAGAGAGACCTTGCAGGAGTGTCCACAGAGGAATAGCGAGTGAGCAGAGAACAAGGCAGATGCAGAGAGAAACTGCTTTTTAAGGACAGCATTTTAATTACTCCAGATAAACACAGCTCTCCCTTCCCTGCTCAGGATCTGTCTGGGTGTTAGGGAGGAGAGGGGCTGTCCTGGAGAGGCTTGGCCGTGCCCTAGAGTGAGGCTGTATGCACTGCAGCCTGCCATAAGGGCATCTGGAAAGAGCCGGCTGGGCTGGGTGGGCGCTGTGTGATGCAGGAGGGAAGGGACATCAGAATTTAATGATCGGAAGCCAGGGATGGGTTACTATAGACTCACGGACGATGGTACACAGACGATCTCCACTGAGGTCAAAGCCAGAGGAAGTGCTCTGATGTTTGTGATAAAGAAACAGGTCACAGACACCAAGCCGCGCCTTGGCCTGGCTCCATCGTGCCCAAGTGGAGACCTCACAGCCTCAGTCCTGTCCATGGTCACTTCACGTACATATTAGTTTTTTGGTGTCTCTGACACCATGGTCAGAAAGCAAGGCCCTGTCTTCTTTTTCTAAGTAGCCCTCCCTGGGTGCGTGCATTCCTTGGGGAAGCCCAGGGCAGCCCCTGTGGCACCCCCAGGGGTGGAGGAGGAGTGGGGGGTGAGGAGGAGAAGCAAGCTAGATATGGTAAAATAAAGGTGCATAACAAAGCAAGGGGGGTGCTCCCGCATGGCTCAGATGGTTAAACGGCTGCCTTTGGCTCAGGTCGTGATCTCTGGGTCCTGGAATTGAGTCCCATGTCAGGCTCCCAGCTCAGCAGGGAATCTGCTTCTCCCTCTGCCTCTCCCCCTGCTCGTGCTCTCTCTCTCTCTCTCTCTCTCTCTCTCTCTCTCTGTCTCAAATGAATAAATAAAACCTTTAAAAAAACAAAATAAAACGGCAGCAACAACAACAAAAAAAAGAACAAAGTAAGTGGTGTCCCCTTCAAGATCAAAGGAATTGGACTTCTACTGGAGTCATTCACGCTAGACACAGTCTCTGAGACTTGCCAAAGAGCCTATGAAGGGTCCACCCCCTTCCCTGCCGTCCAGCTCAGTTAGCACTGACGGCCATCTACTTAGGGAAGGCCTGGCACCAGGCTCTGTGAGGGGCAGAGAACAGTCACTGGCTGCTGGCCAGTTGCCCCCTGGAGAGGGTTCTAGAACGGTAGTCAGGGCAGAAAGGAGACTTTTCATTCTAAAGTGTTCTCTACTGTGTACATTTTAAGAGATTGGATTGCTTTTTCAATTAAGAAATCTACTTAATAATTTAAAACACAATAAAGAATATCAACTTTCTCAATGACTGGCTCCAAGACGTGGGCATGTTACTTAAGCCCCTGAGCCTGTGTTCCCCTGCTCTGTATAGTGAGGCTAATAACACCTCCGGTTCAAGGGCTCAGTGAGTGACTGCTGAGCCTGCCCAGGCCCCTCGCAGACTTTCTGGGCCACTTGTCACCAGCTGCCAGAACAGCAGCCAATCTGCTGTTCAGAGCTGACCCTGGAGCCTGGTCCGAGATCACAAGCCCCTCCCAGGGACACTCCAAGCTCAACAAGCAGCTCCCCTCTGCTTCCCGCATAGCTCCCGCCCACTCCCCAGTCTACCTGCAGCTTCAGCGCTCACCTCTGAGCTCCCCCAACACACACCGGGGCTCTGGCTCTTGGCTGGATCCCATGCCCTGGACAAAAGGAGGGGTCTTGGGGGAAAGGAAGAGGAAGGAGAGACCCTCGGGGGCCGGAGGGCTGCTATGTTCAGCCAGTCTCTGAGGGGTTTAGGGATTCAGAGGACACCCTGTCCAGCAGCTGCCCTGGGCTTTTGCATCTGTCACAGGCCACAGAGGAGAGCACGGCTCCCACTCAGCCTGCCCAAGTCCCATCACTTTCCCTCTGCCATGGCCAGGAGAGGTCATGCAATCCACAGGGGAGGCAGGTCTGTGTATTGGAAGTCCAGGGCCACACACAGTCTCAGGGCAACCTTGGGGGAAATCCCTGACCCCCTTAGCTACGCAGGCGAGCTGTCCCCACACTGCATCCCCCACCCAGGGACCGTGGTGAAAGAAGCACATAACATGACCATGGGAGTCCAGCTCCAACTGCCAGAAGGGGAGAGAAAGGCTGTGAGCCCTGCACCTCTGCCGATGGGGCTGCTGCCACCAGACGGGGCCCGGACACACCTCCCAGCACTTCCCAGTGTGCTGTCTGGCCTGGAAAAGGATGACGCCACAAGCAGCACACTTGCGAACACATGACACGGGACAGTCACAGAGCAGCTTGCACAAGGCAGGGCAGCCTTCATCACCAAATGAGAAAGAAGTGCTGGGAAGACAGAGGCAGAAAGCATGCCTGGGCCTGGACAGGTGAGCAGGATTCTTGGACAGCGTGGGCACACGCTGCTTAGGAAGGGAGACCTTCCAGCAGGGCGCCAGGAAAAGCAAGAGGTGTCCCAAGGGCAGTGACTAAACAGCTTGGCAGAGGCTCACTACCCAGAGACAGATAAGCGTTGGGGTCAGATTCTAGAAGGCCCCGAATGCCAAGGTTAAGAAGCTCAGACTTTAACGTCTAGGCAATAAAGAGCCAAACTGAGAGTTTCTGGGCAAGGGAGGGTGGATCCCGGAGCTGTGCTTCCAGGAGATCAATGCGACCAAGGTGTGCCAGATGGCCTGGAGGGCAGAGAGGCCAGTGAGTGGGCACTTAGCCATCGCGGGAGGGCCCGAGATTGTGGAGGAAGCCGTCCCTGGAGGGAACAGACCTTGCACTGTCTGAACATTAGGGTACTAGGTTTGCCCAAAGACTGGAAAAGACAGGTTCTGGGCTGCCAAGCGTTGGGCAGGAGCACAGACTTCATGGGTCTCCAAGCAAAGCAGAGCTCCAGGCAGCTGCAGGGCCAGCCTCGGCAGGACACGGGACATCAAACATTTGGCAGAGCCTGGATGGGGCCCAACTGGGAGGGACTTGGTGGAAGAGTCTGGACTCGGAGTCCAAAGGCCTGCGTTCAAACCTGGCTTTGCCACTCTTCCCTGCAGGACGGTGGTGTGGTCGGGTCCTGCAGCCTCTCCGCCCCTTAGTTTCCCATAAAATGGCACAGGGTTGTTCAAAAATCAAAGGGGACAGTCTGTGTCTAAAAATGTTTTCATAACATGTAATCAGAAAGGAAGATTTTCTTCTAGATCGCTCTGGGGTTTCTTCATGCTTACCTCCTCCACCCCCCACCCCCAACATTTTATTCCCTGTCTTTTGTCCTAGAATAGATGTCTGACTCCCCATCTCTCAGACTGATCGAACAGATGAATGATTTATCGTTGTTTTCTATAAGACACCTAGCACAATGCTTTCCACCTGGTTGGAGCTCAATACATGTATGATTCATTAATAAGAGTGAACCTACAGAGGATGTTTTAATCCTACTCATCATTTCCCTACTCAGTGACTCATCTTAATATCGCTAGAAAAAAAGTAATTAGGGTGGCAGGTTGGGAGATCTCTCCCCTGCGCACCCCCCGCCCCGGTCTCCATTCACAAAACTCCACATAATTCCTCCCAGAAGAAGGCAGGATAAGGCAGAGGTTAGCAGCACAAGCTTTGTGTCTGCTTCAGACTGTTCCCTGAGTCGGGGCTCTGCTTCTTTCTAGCAATGACTCTGGGCAAGTAAGTCATCTCCCCAAACCTCAGTTTCCCCCCCACAAAATGGAGAAAATGTTAGATCTTCCTAAGTTTGCTTTCAAAGACTCCCCATGATCTCAGCTGTGTAGCTGCAAACAGCAAGCATGCCATGCTTGCCCTGATACTGAGCTGTACTGAGAGCCGTTCCTGTGCTACTGTGACTATTGCTATTATTGTCCAGAGCCAAATCACCGTGATTTGGGGGGGACTGGTATTTGGGTACAGATTTCCCATTAGCGCAGATGATGGTGTGTGCTTTGTGACTGCCAACAGATCAAGCTTCTCATTGCTTTCAACTGGAGAAAGCACATTACGTGGAGCTCAGAAATGCCTCGACCCCCCCAAGCCAATCTAACAACCTGCTATCAAGTGGCATCTGGGGCTGGGGGCACTGCGTGGATCAGTCGCCCTTATGGTGCTAACCCAGCGTTAATGGAGCAAGTGAATTACAAACAAGGCCCACCTGCTGTGCTCAGCAACAAAACCCGGCAAGAGGGTAATTGCCCAGAACTTGAGCACGGGGGACACAGCAGGCAGGGAACACATTAAACATGGGGAGGACCGACTTCCCAAGGCTTTCCTTCTCCACATAGACCCAAGGAGAAGCCAGCAGGCAAGGGGACAGAAGCCAGCAGACACCAGATGGGGAACACTCCGGAACTGCTGAAGAAAGGTCTTCCAGCAGACCACAACTGGCTGTCCAGCCCAGCACCCTCTCAGAGATCTGAAAGCAAGAGAAGAACATCTGGGTCAGCTCCACGCTGCCTGATATCCCTCCATGAGCTTGGATGCCAAGGATGTCTGGCATGGACAAGTGCGCCACCCCGTGAAAAAGGCACCCTCCTTGATACTAACCCCCACACGAGTGAGCAGGGGTGGAACAATGCTCTCACCCAAGCCGGCACAGGCCACGGAGGCATGAAGACCGTTCATCTCTTCATCCATATGCCTGGCATGCATTTGTTAGGCATTGGTGGCAAGTGATGGAAAAGCTAATATGACATGAGACACTCTTTCAAGGAGAGAGACAGGCACAGACATCAGTCACTGGGCACAGGCTGGGCTAGGCAGTCACACAGTCAAGACACATAGCACTGCTGCTCTCAGGCCGAGAGCTCTAGTAATGCCCAGGCTTGGTCCAAGCAAGGACCATTTGCTGGTCTTGAAGGACGCAGATACACACACGCACACCCGCACCCTTCATACAGACATACACTACACACCATATGTGCACATACATACACACATAGCCAGGTTTTAGGCATCTAAAAGGGAGGCATGCAGCTCAAGGCTCTCACAGTCCCGCCAAGATCTTAACGTGCTCCAAAGCCAAAAGGAAAGGGACAAACTCAGATACACAGCAGAAAGCAAGCCTTGTCCGACCATCTTCACTGTCTCTCGCAGGCAAGAAAAGGTGAGCCCTTCCTCTTCCCTACCCCCCCCCCCCCACTGGAAAGGCTCGCCACAGATCTGAGAAGTGCCTTTACAAGCAGGGACTTCCCTCTGGGCCTGGCTGCAAGGGCAGCCCTTCCTCTTCTTCCTCCTGAGAAATCAAACCATGAAAAGGGGCAGTGACATTTCAGGAGGTCATCAAAGGGGTGCCATCAGCTCTGGAAGACTGACTTCCAATCCCAGCTCCCTCATTTACTAGCTGGGGTCAAGACACTGACCTCTCAGCCTGCACTGCCTCACCTATAAAACAGTGATGATAACAGCACCTCCTCATAGGGCTGTTGGCAGTTTTAAATGAGAAATGCGTACTCAGTGCCTAGTACAGTGGCTGGCACAGAGTTGAGTGCCCAGTAAATATATTCCAAATATAATTCACAATGGCACCACATGCCTGCGACCTAAAGCAAAAAGCTCTACCGATTCGGGTCCACGCATTTAATTCAGCAAAGAGCACTTTCATCAGCATGATTTCATTCATTCAACGAGGATTTACTGAGCACCTAGTATGCGGAAGCATAAGGTCTAATACGAATGCCAGCGTCCTTGTCCCTGAAGCATTTATGAATCATAAAAAAGAAACATGCCTGTGTCCTGCAGAGCTGTACACACACACAAACACACACACTGGTACGCATGCATATATCCATATGCACATACGTTTGTGCATACACACAGAAACATGGGGCTCCTTGAAACCGGTCATCTCTACTGAAAGTACTACCATCCACACTGTGTGACCTGGTAGTTACGACAGTCTAGGCAGAAGAAGGCACAGGAATGACTATACTCTTTCCGGACTGAGGCTCCGATAAACCAAATGTCTGGCCCAAAGGCTAGGGCAAGGGTATCCCAAGGCCTGATGTTCTTGGGCACCCACTCTGTGCCATGCACGTACAAGTGAGTTAGCCCCTTCCGTGTGCTTCCACCATCCGGTCCCACAAAATGCCTCTGAGGCCCTAGTCAGAACCCCCCTGCGAAGATGAAGAAATAGAAACTCAACAAGGGTAAGTCATTCTCCAAGGATCACAAAGCTAATAAGTGACAGGCCAGGATGCAAACAGTTTGTCTGACTCAGACCCGCCAGCTTCTCCCACGGGGCCAGAGAAGATTTAGTACGTGGCACAGTTCTGATTAATGGTAGCCTGTCTGGCTGCAGCCCCAGCAGCCTGGGCTCTGACCTCCCACAGAGCCTGGTGGCAGGCCTACTATGCACCCGGCAGTGAGCTCTAACGGGCAACGCTAAGTCCTTACGGTTCCTCGGGCACTCCCTGCACGGTCCCACCAAGGGGCCTTTGCATGGGTTCTGCCCTTTGCCTAGAACATTCTTCCCCCAGAAGACTGGCACATGCCTTCCCCTTCTTCTAGGCCTTGACTCAAATCCTCGTTCTACTTTTCCTTTCTTCCCAGAACACCTACCACCAATTTATTATATAATTTGCTGACTTAATTATTCTTATTTATACGGATTGCCCCGACACACGCTTCCTAAAATGTAAGCTCCCCGAGAGAAAGAATTTGGTCTCCTTTGTTCCCCAGGCATCCAACGCCCCTAGAGCAAACGCTGCCATACAGCAGGCACTCAATAAAGGCGCTGAACAAATAGGAGAAACCTCTGAGCAGTAAAGGGCTATTAACATGACACACTCAGAGTGCGGAGGAGGCCATGTGTATTCTGGGGAGGGGGCTGTGGCCACCAGCATTTTCCCATTTCTGGTGGGGGAAGGGCAGCCTTGGGAGCATAGGGATTGGAGGACTTCCTATTGATTACCGTGATGTCAGACACAAAGGCAGCATTAGAAGATTCCTATTTACAATGTTCTGACAGCAAACAAGATGAAGTGAGAAGAAGGGCATCAGAGAATTTCAAGGCGTTCTTGTCCAGGATACAAGGAGAACCCAAGGCCATGTCAGAGCCCAGCGGAAGCCAGGAAGCCGGGCTCTGCTTATCAACACATCCTGAAGGGACAGAAACATGACAAAGGGACAGGATGATGGGGAGTCCTCACAGCCTGGAAAGTCGAAAGATTCAAGGAAAACCAAACTCTTGGCGAAGACAGATCCCAGAATATCGGTGCTGCAAGGGGCCTTGGAAATCACCTAGCACAGGGTCCTCAGCTCACAGATAGAAAAATGAGGCCCCGAGAGGGAAAATTACTTAATCGAGGTCAAGAATTGGTGCCAGAGGGGCGCCTGGGAGGCTCAGTCGTTAAGCGTCTGCCTTCAGCTCAGGTCATGATCCCAGGGTCCTGGGATCGAGCCCCACATTGGACTCCCTGCTCAGTGGGGAGCCTACTTCTCCCTCTCCCACTCCCCCTGCTGGTGTTCCCTCTCTTGCTGTGTCTCTTTCTGTGCAATAAATAGATAAAATCTTTAAAAAAAAAAAATTGGTGCCAGAGCAGGTTCTAAAACCCAAGTCTCCTGACTGCTTAGTCAATGCCCTTTTCATGTAGTACTCGCTCATTAAAACGTTTCGGGATTTTTTTTTTTTTAAGATTTTATTTATTTATTCGACAGAGATAGAGACAGACAGCGAGAGAGGGAACACAAGCAGGGGGAGTGGGAGAGGAAGAAGCAGGCTCACAGCAGAGGAACCTGATGCGGGGCTCGATCCCATAACGCCAGGATCACGCCCTGAGCTGAAGGCAGACGCTTAACCACTGTGCCACCCAGGCGCCCTGGGATTTTTTTTTTTAAAACTGTCTTCCACAAACCAGCGCTGTACTAGGTGCTGGGGACACGAGACACGATGCAGAACAGATAAACACACAGGCAGCCGTCAAATTCATCTACAAGGTGCACAGTGTTATCATGGAGGAAGTATGGCCTCGTTGCCATGGGAACACTGGGAAGGGGTCGCCATGCCACTGTCAGGGCATCTGGATGACTCCTCAGAAGCAAGAATGTTTAAGAGGGAGTCAGCCAGAGGGAAAGGGAGCGGTGGGAGGAGGAAACAGCACCGACATCTGTGGCCTGAAGGGGAGAGGAAACAGGGATCTTTAGGGATCTGAAAGCAGTGAGAAACGATGCCCGGAGGGAGGCAGGACCCGGTCATCAAGGCTTTGGCAGTCATGCTAAGAGATTTGAATGTTATCCTAAGGGTGATGTGAGCCATTGAAGGATTATAAGTAAAAGAGTGACATCATCAGAATTACTTATAGAAAGATCATTCTGACTGCAACCGGAATAGTTTTAGAGGGTTCAAGACCAGACTCTGGGATGATCGGCTGGTGGGTGTGGAAAGTCCTGGCGAGAGATAGGGATGATGGGAATGAATGGACAGGCAGTGCAGGGAGAGGCATGTTTGCATCTGACACCGTCTTAGGGGGTACAGCTGATGGTGATCATGAAGAAACCGGAAGTAAGAATGACTTCCAGGCTTCTAGAATGAGCAACTGTGTGGACGTCGATGCCACCTGAGGAGAGACAGGGGCGGCCGGGTAGGAGGGGGGTGGGGAATGACACCCCACTGTAGGAGAACAGAGGAACCAACAATCAGGAGGAAGGGACAGAGAACCTCGAGATGGAAAGAGCACCTGTAATATGTACGTCAAGCAAGAAGACGAGAATAAACACCAGGCCCTTGACATTCTTGCATCTAAGCTCCAAGATCACCTTTCCACTTGTCTGTGATGCCCCCCATTCAGCAGAGCCTTTGGGCAGGTATACTTCATAGCCTGTGACTTCCTTTCCAGGGGCTGACCCTCTGCTCTTCTAAGGTCAAGGGGCCATCTCGAGAGGGAGAATGTTCAGAAAGGCACAGAAAGTTATTTCTCACTCCTGAAAAAAGGCAGGCCCCTGCGTATCATGCCACTTTAGCAGACACAATTGAGAGACAGCAGAGCGTCGTAATGAAGAACACGGACACTGGAGACAAATTCCAACTCCACCAACTAGCTGTGTGATCTTGGGCAGGTTACTTAACTTCTCTGTGCCTTGTTGCCCTTATTAGGAAAACGGGGTTAAAAATATGTGCCTTCTCATAGAGCTGTGAAGGTTAAGTGAATTAACATTTGTTAAAGAGCTTAGAAGAGAGCTTGGCAGACAGTATGCACTAGCTACTTGTTAAATTAATAAAAAATACATGCATAACATGGGGATTTAGATGCCGTCACCTGGAACAAGATAATTGGGAGGGGGGGGGGTGTGGGTCTGCAGGCAAAGGGGCCTAGGAGAAAGAAGGAACATTCTGCAGTGTGGGCTTTAAGCACTCTGGCACTCCTCACTAGGGAAAATACTGGGCTGAGCCCAACGAATAGATTAAACGAGCTTCAGCCTCAGATCACTCGGAGAAATTATTATTCTGGGTGTGGATCTTCTTTAAGGAGTAATGTTTCCTGTGGAAACACAGCAAAGGCACCCCAAATAGCTCTGATGTATGTGGAATTTGACCAGCCTCTGTGATATTAGGGGAGGTAGTCCTGTTTTATGTATCAGGCTCTCCCTCTAAAGCACTGAAATTTACAGCGCGTTTGCTATGCAGCTCAGCAAAAGGTGTATGAATAAAGAATAACCTGCTCGATCAACATTGCTCAGCCACCGAGCTTGAGAAGCAATTCACTCCGCCTGGGGAAGGCGTTTGCCAAGAGGGGGGCGGGAGGAAAAGCCCATCCCACGAGGGCACCCTGACATTGTATTTCTACAGGCTCGTGTTCCTGCTTCTACTTTGTCACTTGCTAGTGAAAACGATACAGCCCAAACACGAGGTCACTGGCTTCCCCTGAGATCACAGGCTCCATGCCTATGTGGCTGTCCCCATGCCCTGCTTCCGGAAAGGAAAGGAAAAATATCCGTTCGTGTGTCTGCTCTCCCTCTTGCCTCCTCTCTCTCTTCCCTTCCTTCCTGCATCTTTCTCTTCTCTTCTGTTCTTCATGACTCCTCCCTCCCAGCTGGCTACCAAAGGCCTGTGTCCAGAGCAGCCCAGGGCCTCAGGGCCCTCCGAGACACAAGGAGAAGCTCAGTTTGCATCAGTGTAGTGTCTGGGTCTTTATGAAACTTCCAGAAAAGGTAGCTCCAGCCCAGCCAGACACCTCTGACCACGGTCCTGGACTCATGCCATTCTCAGGGACACTCGGGACCCGAAGAGCAACACTGTCTCTAGGGAAGAGTCCTGGTTGGTCCCCACGATGCCCCAATACAGCTTTCCTAAGCTGCTTTTCTTAGACCAGCTGGTATAAAGACCAGCCCCGGCCAAAACTGATCTGCGTAAAATCTCTTCACTCCATCGTCCAACCAACACTTCTGAGCGTCTCCTCAGGGCCACGCACTGGCCTAGGAGCCGAAAAGATCACTGCTCAACACTCCTGCCCTCATGGAGTAATACAGAGGGGCACCTAAGCTCCCCTAGAGATGGAGGTCAAAGGACGGTTCCCAGGGGAACACCGTCTAACCTGAGATGTGAAAGAGAAAAAAGAAAGACATGTCCAAGAATTTTCGAGGCCTCATTATTCATGACAGTCAAAAATCAGACTTCCCAACATCCACCAACTACAGAATCAATAAACTGCAGTGTATTCATATAATGGAACATGGCAATGAAATGAACACACTGTAACAACAGGGATGAATCCCACAAAGAGAATGTTGAACAAAAGAAAGCCAGACACAAAAGATACATGCTGGATGATGCCATGTCCGTGCGCTTCAGAAAGAGACAAAGCTCATCTATTACTGGGAGTCAGGACAGTGGAGACCTTGGGGTCACGGGACCAGTGGGGGGTCTGAGTGGGTCAACTGTGCAGTTTCTCAACCCAGCTGTTGGATATAAGGGTATGTTCACTGCAAAAATTCAAAGCTGTACGCTTACGATTTCTTCACTTGTTGGTACACTGGACAGACTTCCAATAAAAAGTTAACATTTAAAAATTTTTCAGGCAAATGAGAGATAAGCTGGCAAAGCAGAGATCCCGCTTGTCTTCCAAGCCCTTGGCTACGTTCCTTCACTCTCTCTCAATCACCCAAGTGACCCTGCGCCCGTTTCAATCTGCAACGTACCTCTTACTCCAGTCACACCGGAAAGCATCAGATTAATTAATTCACACTAAATTGTCCATGACTAAGCAGTTCAACAGTATTACCCCTCCCTGGGGGATTTCTTTTTAATAAAGCAGATTTGCCTGAACTCCAAATAGTAACCCTTGCCAGGCAGGAGCAAGGAGACCTAAGCGGTGGGGTGGTGGGCCCCTCCCTAGCACCTTCAACACACCCGATGCGGTGGGACATGCTGAGGGTCCTGTTGCTTCCTGGCGCATGAGCCATAGTGGGGGGGGGAGGGGAGGCACCTTCTGCAGGGGGCCTGGGCTCAGCCCCAAGGTAAGGAGAGTCGGCCACAGAAATGTACCGATGGGGAGCTGGCGGACGTTATGGGTGTGTCCGTGCACGGCTTGCCAGGGACTCTGCCACTTTCTACTGCCAAAGAACAAACAGGATTTTGACCTCTCTTAATTTACATAGCTGATTGAGTGTGCTTTGGGCAGCTCTATCATGTTTCTAAGAATTACCCAACTATTTCCCTGCTTCTGAGCACGTGGGAATTGCTAGGTCTGTGATCTCCGACAAAAATTCGGAGCAGGCAGAGCAGGAACGAGGTGCATGGTGGGGACCAGGACCTCAGGCTTCTGGGGGGACGGCTGCTGGCTGTGCCTGGCTGCGCACTGCTGGCCTCCTGTCTTCTCAATCCTGAAAGGGAATGAGGGACCAGGAAACAAACCCCTTGGGCTGCTCAAGGTCCCTAGGTCTCACTGGTCCTTTTTCTCCCAGGCCTGGCTGGGGCAAGGAGACTGGCAGAGAGAAGAGGGAGG
>NC_048225.1:16188751-16198839 GCF_002007445.2 Ailuropoda melanoleuca | reverse complement strand
GGGGGGGGGAGAGAGTTGGGGGAGAGAGACAGTGGGGGGAGAGAGAGAGAGAAAAATCCCTGGTGGCGGGGAATCGCCCCCTCCTGCCTAACGAGGGTCTCCTGAGAGCTCTGGAGATGAAGCTCTCCCGACTCTGTTCCCAAGCCTGCTGTCTCCAGATCAGTGGGTTTTCCAGACATAGCAACAGGTCCCCTGTCTGACAGACTCTGCCCTGAATAGGTCCCCAGGGGAACAAAGACTCTCTCTGAAGTGCTACTCGGGGAAGACAGGCTGGCAGGCCGGGAGTCCCGCACCTGGAAGGGCTCTTTCCAGAACGGCCGGGGCAGAGCCCTGCGCAGAGGCTCTGAGGGGGGCTAACCAGGGCAGGACCCTTGAGGGATGAGGAGACTGTGTGTGGCAGGTGGGGGCCTCTCTGGGCTCCCTCTGCTCCCACCCGGGAAGCAGCAGCAAAGGCCAGAAAGGAGGTGTGAATCCCACCTCCACCTTCTATGGGCTGTGGGACCTCAGGCATGGCCCTGGCACAGTCGGTGTCAGCGAATGCTAGTTGTCATGTTCGACAACTACTCGAACCACCTTAGACAAAGAGAGTGTGCCATCAAACACAGGGCACAAGAGTCTACCCCTTGCCACTTATTAGGGACTTACACGTCGGATACCACTCCACACGCGTCACGTACATGATCGCTTTTCATCCTTACGAAAACTGAAAGGCGGGTCTAAAGAACCCCATTTTGGAGACGGGATTTAGGAAGGTGCAGCTGCGGCTCTGACATTACACAGCTTTCAAGTGGAAGCAACAGGATCTGAACCCACTTTCGGCCCCCTTCAGAGCCTGCACTGCCCACCGCAACACTCGCTCTCCCTAACCCTCACGTGCTCACAGCTACTCAGCTGCATAAGCAAAGAGGTTCGCAGTGGCCTTTCTGCATATCCCATGGTAGATGTTCTGCAAGTGGGGCACTTCTCCCCCCCAAAATCTCCAAACCCAGCCATGCTTCCTCTCTGTCTCTGCCTCCCCACCAGCAAACACCACAAAGCCAGCAGAGGGGAGAGAGGTCTGCATACCCTCTCCCAGCCCCACCCCCACTGCACACCCCAACACAGCCCTTCCCCTTTCACCTAGGAAACAGACCATTTCCATTTCCCTCTTAAGAAAGCTTCATCAGTACAGGTTTAATGCTTAGAATTTCTCTCTCTTAAATAATAAAAGTTAACAGCCTCTCGGGTCCCCAGTTGAACCCCACCAATGACAGGTACGGCAGCCTAACTTCAAACATGGGGTAATGTGCTGAAAACTTCTAAGCCAAAGGATTTTTAGACAGATACACGCAAACACACACACACACGCATGTGTGCAGAGAGGCGCTGGGGCCATTCCAGAAGACGGTCTGCTGTCTGCTCCTCGTTGGGGCGGGTGGGGGGGGGGGCTGCGATTCCCGAGACTGGCCCCAGAGCAGCTTTTTCTCCGATTCAGGGAGCTGTGCAAGCCCGACCTAGCTTCAGATATTTAAGCACTATAAATTTGACAATAATGATAATTACCCTGCTGACGGCGTTTCATCCTAAGTGAAGGCTCAGGCCAAGAAGACTCAGAAATCATTGTCACCACACAAGCAGTGCCCTTGGCCGACGTTCCTCCTCACCATTGCACTGGTGGCCCCGTGAGCCGCTGTTGCCCACTGCAAAAGACAATGCACTTAGAGCCGGGGGACGGAGGTGCCACCATCTGACTGTGTCCCTGAGTGAACCAGGTGGCTTCTGGGTCTCTTCATCTGCGAAACAGTGGGCCTGCCTCACCGGTTCTATGCGAGGAAAGAAGGAAAGCACATGGGAACCCTAAGAGGGTTACAGAGAGGAGCAATGAAGAAGGCATTAGCAGCGACTCACCCAACCCAGGCGTCCCTCGGCAGCAATACCCAGCAGTTAAGCGGAGCCTAGTTCTCGGCACACAGAATGAAGGTGCCCGGGTTCCCTGGAGAAAGGCCTGTTCACCATGAACACACAGAGGCCCCTGGGGGCTGCCAGTGGTAGTGCAGAGGGCTAGAGGGGCCTGGGTACCCTGAGTTCAGCTGGTGCTTCCCCCACCCCACCCCCAGGCGGGACTTGAGCACCATTCCTGAAAGACCAAAGTTCTCAGCAAGACTAACAGGGCGAAATGAGCACCAGGTGTTATATGCAACTGACAAATTACTGAAACTTACATCTGAAACTAATGATTACACTCTGTATTTACCAGTTGAATTTAAATAAATTTAAAAAAAAAAAAAGATGACGGGGCAGGCAGGAGGGGGAGGGTCACTCAGGAAAGGAGGGACAAGTTTTAGACCTTTCCTGGCCTAGAGCTAACCCTGGCTGGCACAGTGAAGCCCTTGATGAGCATGGAGTTCTAAGTGGCTCCCGGATTCCAAGAACGGGTGCTGCAGCTTGAGAATACGGATGAAGACACAAAATGGAGATAAAGAGGACAGAAAGGGAGCAGCTGGGTACTGAAGCCCCACTAGGAGCTGGGTCCTTTCCATCCGCTGTCTCACTTAATCCTGCTAAATCTCTACAACGGCTACTGCCATCCCTATCTTTCCAGATGCAGAAGGCTGCCGAGGGAAGGGCATGTGTCCCCGCCAGCTGCATGATAAAACATGAGAATGCTGGGCGGCAGCCGGGGGCCACCCAATTCCAAAGCCCACATCCTGCCCCCTCCCCCCCATCAAGCTCCAAGGCTGGGGCTCCAGGAAGATGGGTCCTGCGTGCCTCTTACAAGCCCAGCTAGATTCTGAGCTCTGGGGCGAAGAGAAATAGGAGATGGACCCTTATCCTCAAAGAGCTTTCAGAAGAATTTGAGAGACAAGCCCAAGACTCATGAGGCAATCGTAACAATCAGCTCTAAATCAGGAAAAAATTAAGAGTTCATGTAAAGACTCATCTTCAAACTCTCTTTCATGACATCAGCGGGGAAGACTTCTCCTGACCTCATGGGCGCCCCCCCAGAGACCTCCGCCCTCTCTCTCTCCTCTGATGATGGGGCTGCTGAACTTACCAGTCTGGGCACATCACTTCCTGGACCCCACTAGGCTCCCATCCCACTAAAAAGCCTGGGCCCAGATAACACATCAACCCACCCTGTGCATTGATGGCCAAGCCGTGCACCTGCAGCCTGGCCGCTCTGAGCGTGGCCCAGGGACAATAGCAGCGGCATCACCAGGGAGCTTGTGAGAAATGCCCCTCCTCAGGCTCCATTTCAGAGTCCTACTGAGTCAGAATCTGCCTTCTGACAAGGTCTCCAAGTGATTCATGAACAGATTAAAGTTTGAAAAGTGTTCTGGAACTCCCAACAAGCCTCACAGCCAGCACTGTCAGAACTGGAAGGCATGCTGACAATGATGACGCCGGCGGCGAGAGCAGACATGACAGATGACACGTTCAAGGTGCTGTCTTTGAGCTAAACCCTGTGCTCCAGGTGCTCCGTGCACCTCTACCAATTCCCACACAAGCCCAGAGTGGCCGGTGCTGGGATGATTCCCATTCTGCACACAAGAGAACAGTGACAGAGACGGGCTAAGACACTTCGTAAAGGACAAAGCTGGGACCCGGAGCCAGACCATCCAAGGCTCCGGCCCCTGCCACGCTCCTTCCTGCCCAGGTAGGTGAGAAGCAGCGTGCTTCTGCAAGAACTCGGAGGCCACCTGGGCACACATTCTCATCTTACAGAGGAAGAAGCCCGTCCAGCAAGAGAAGGGGCCCTGCCCGAGATCCCACAGCCAAGACCCCCAGAGCCCTGGTGCGTGTATTTCCCAGGAGCCTATGCCACCCTTCCCCAGCATCCAGTAGTGCTGTACAAAGGGCCTGGAGTAATTTCCAAGTAGGCACAACTATTTAAATCATTAGCTCATTTTTGCTGCACACGAGATGGACTCATGGGCCCTAACAGAACCTCCCTCCTGAGAGTCTCTCCCTTACCTGAAGCTCCCGAGACAGGCTTCCAGGCACCCCGAACGCAGCCCGGCGCCCGGGGAAGAGGAGTCAGGAGCTGGCTTCTCTTCGGGTGTCACGCTTTCCTGGCAGCGTGGGGAAGGGTGGAGATGGCTGCGAGCTCAGAACCCTGGCAGAAGTATTGCTTCCGAGTCTGGACTGCCCCCTCTTCCCAGTGGGCTGCCAGGAGCACACACAACCCAAGGAAAGTCTGATTCACTGTTCTCCCCCAGGCGCATTTCGATCTGTTTCAGAATCCTTCTCAGAAGAGCATCACAAAGTGGTCAGGCAGCCTTTTGTCTGAGCTAAAGAGCAGGCCCCGGGAGGCCTGGCTTGCCCACTCCCAAGGGGCTCAGCTCCCACATCGGGGCTGAAGGGCCTTCGGCTCACCCCAGAGGCTGGCGGGAGCGGCAGCCTAGGGCCAGGGCCAAGACGGGCTGCAAAGAGCAGTGACTGCACGCTGAGACCCTCCCAGCCACTTCACGGGCAGGACGAGCTCTGTGGGATCCTAGACCCCCGCTGGGAAGGGCTGCGCCCCGGGCCCCAGTGCCAGGCCACAGTGGGTCCCGCAGGCTTATGATGCTGGATTAACACCAGGACAGCCGGGATGGGCCCAATTAGCACAGAGGCCTCTGGCCCGGTGCAGACAAAATGTCAGGCTTGGTGGTGGTGGGGGGGGGGGCAGAGACACTCCTCTGGAGTGCAAAGCGCCCCCCTCTCCTTGCAAAAGGCCAGCTCCCCAGCCGCCCAGCATGGGGGGACGCCAGGGAGGCCAAGGTGGCTGGAGCTGTCAATACAAACAGCAACGGCCTGGCAGGGAAACTTACTTTCTGCCGGAGAGGACAACTGGGGCAGGGTGGGAGGGAAACTGGGTTTAATTCACACCCGCTTGAGGTGCTCCGGCCTCCTCTGCTGGGGGAGAGCGGATTGGCCAAGGGCCTGAGTACATAACCAGGTGCATATGTGGCCCAGAAGAGAGCCGTGGGGAGGCTGGGAGGTCAGGAGGAGGGCAGAGGAGAAGCAGCTGGAAGGCAGAGGGTGGAGAGCGGTCCGAGGAACAACAACGGCCTCTATTTCCTAAAGGTGTGCGTGCTCTGGAGCAACCTGGCCCCACGTGCTCGCGACTTTAGCTCCCTGAACCCTCAAACAACCCTATGAGGTAGATGCCGTGATTGCCCCCATTTTTGAAACGAAGAAACTGAAGCTCACATAGGAAGGTGACCGGTCTGAGGCCACGTGGATAGTCAGTGGTATAGACGGGTTACAAGCTCAGGTCATCACCCACTACCCTGAACCAGTTCTGTTCTCACCATGTGCCTCCCACCTTTCCCACCTCTCCAGATCCCCGCTACCACCGAAAGCCCAACTCTGGGCCTCCTCCTCCATGTTGCCCTCCTTGACTCCACCCAGGCCGGAATGGCTACGGCACCCCCATCAGTGTCTGCACACCCGCTCTGACTGCCTTGTTCAGTGGTTATTTCATCTTCTTGATTAGACTGAGTTCCTAAGAGGGCAGGAGCCATGTTCTTCATGCTCAGTGTCCTAGCATAACATAAGGAGTACACAGCTTGCTCAATAAATATTTAAGGAAGGAAGGGAGGGTGGGAGGGAAGAGGGATGGATCTTTTCCTGAAACTCTCTTTACTCCGCATTTATTTTTCATGGTATAGGAAACAAAAACGAGAAACGAGCATGGGGCTTCTCACCCTTTCTGGAGAAGCCTTCCACCCCAACAGCTGACGAGGCTGCTCTTACCCCCAGGCCCTCCTGGATCATGTGGCACAGGCTTCCACAGGACCTCTGGTGCTGCTCTCTGCCGTCCTCCTCTATCCGGCGGTGACACGGACCTGTGCAGGGGTGAGCTGGCAATCTCTGTGGCATCATGGGTTTCCGCCCCATAAGTCCCTCTCTGTACAGGCTATATGTTGTCAGGGGGATGCTGGGAGCCTAGGTCCCAGCTTCAGAGAACCTACGGTCCCCAAAGGATGCTCTTACCCAAAGGGGCACGTGGCAATCAGAGAGGCCCAGTGAACACCAAGTAAACAGATTTTCAAGAGTCAGATTACTTATTTCTGCCAAGGGAACAGGCTGAGAGGCAGTGAGTGGTGTCAGGGGTGGCTGGGGTCTCCTGATGCCATGGACTGAAGATATATTTCTAGGGCAAGATTAATAACTCCTCCAGGCTGGGAAGAAGACAGAACTCAGATCCTCGAACAGCCTGGGCCAGAGATGTCAGATGAGGGGCCAGGAGAGGAAGACAGAGTCCACTTCCCCTCCCTCCACCTACCAGCTCGCCAAGCCTCTGAGTATCTCCCCACATCTGAGCCATCTTTATAGCACCCCTCCATGGAGCATGCCCTCACCTCCCCCCCACCAGCTTTCTTTAGCACCCCTGCTGCAGGCTGCCTCCTCTCCCCCAAGGCTACACTTTTCAAAGCACTCTCACAAGCTTTGCCTCTTACCATCTCATCGTGAACATTCTAGGCCCATTTTGCAGACAAGGAAACTGAGAATTAATTCTCGGGAGAATTAAGGGGCAGAGCAATTGACATGAGCTCGGGAGTTTTCTTTGGAGTGTGCCTTGACATGTATTCTTCAAGGAGTATGTTATGACCTGAAGAATGATTTCATGCTGGAATCGGGAAGTGTGCAGCCTGATGGAGGCCGCTCTTAAAGGCCCCTCTCTGCATGTCTGGCTCGGCTGCTCCAGCAGGAACCAGTCAGGCCCTCACGCACGGCTCTAGCAGGAGCCCTCAGGCCTCAACTCATGCTGCCTGTAGCCCAGCGGCCAAGAGGACAACAGCTGTACAGACAGCTTTGCTCCAGCAGCGCCTGCCCCTCAGGACAGGTGGCCTTTCTCCCTAGGAAGTGACTTGGGCTTCAGGCTGTATACAGCAGATCACGGAAGGACTGACATGGCCTCAGTTATACAAAGCAAGCAGGCAGGAGGTGAGGACAACAGGGAGGCGGCTTGGCACAGCTGGTCCTGCAGGCCTCACCCCACTGCCCACCCTGGGTCTCCGGAAGGCTTAGGGCCAAGCAGGGAGCAGGAGACGGAAGAACATTCTCTAAAACTGGAGTGAGGGAGCAAAGCCCGCCTGCCCCGATGCAGAGAGGCACGGAGACGGGGTTCACAGAGCCAACGCCAGCAAAGCTGGGGCTAGAACTTAGCTTTATGACTCTCAGTCCAGTGCTCTCCCTGCACCGACTGTGCGCCTTCTCCTCTGGGGAAGACCGAGAGAGTGAAGGTTCCCCTCTCATGTCAGTTTTGTAAATGGCAAGTGTTATGATTTCTGACGAATAAAGAACTGGATTAACTTAAGCTCCATAATGTTCATTCACCGACCAATAATAGCAAAACACCTACTCTGTTCTGTCCTTGGGGGTGCGACGGTAAATAAATTGGACCACGATGCAGATGGCCACTGAGCCATACAAGCCCAGATGCACCCCCAGGACCGGCCCAGGGGCTCCCAAGATAAGATCAGCATGGACAGGCCTGCTCCCAGGCGCCCCTGGCTGGTGTGCCCACAGCCCCACTCAGAAGAGCCACTAGGACCTCCGGGCGTCAGGTGGCACTTCCGGAACGGGGTGCTGACCATCCGTGTTTCTCAGTGCTAGGCTTGGCTCTCTGCCAATCACACCAGGCAGATGCTTCTTCAGAGCAGACTATCAAACAAACATTCTAATCTGTTCAACCCGACAGAGTTCTGCCTAGCTGACTCTACCATCCTTCTGGAAAAGCCCTGAACAAGGAGGAATGGGCTGAAAGGGCAGTGGGAGGGTTTCTAGACTGTGTGGGTACTGAGCAATGAATGGACAGCAGGTTGGTCACTCTTGAGATCTGATCCCAATGGGGGTTCAGACGGAGGGACGGACTGAGTGAACTCTGGGGGTCTCTAGGAGCTCGGTGCTCCCCGGGAAAAGCCTGGCTCGAGCTGAGCTTAAGAGATGCGTGCACCAGGAAACAGGACTGGTCTGGCAGTGGAAGGATGCTCAGGCCACAGGACTCCCAACTCACAGAAGATCTGCTGCTCTGTCTTCCAACAGCAGGGGCAACTCATGAGCTTCCTTCCAAAAAGTATCTATGCTAAGTCAATTACAGTAGGCAAAATGGCTTCGAGGTCCTTCCTGGTGTCTAATCAGAGTCACTTAAACCCACTTCCCATGACTTGGTCTCTGTTCCCGTGGTGGCAGAGTCTTGCCTCATCTGTCACCTGCACACAGGGGAGAGGGCAGAGAATTGAAGGCCCCTTTTGTAGACCACCAACAGGCTCTCAATCAATAGCAGCTGTAACGACTCAAAGAGATCCTCCTACATTATATTTTTATGTGATTCCCCCAAATGAATTCTTTTTTAAAGCACCTTTTTTTGGGGGCACTCTGAAATAATTAAAGTCTTCCATCAAATTATCCTAGAGATCTCTTTCCATGAAAAGCCTTTAATTTCATCCTCCTTAATGTAATTCTATCCTGGCAGATGAACTTGGCTTTTCATATTTCTTCAAATGTTGTGTCAGGGCCCTTAATCAGATGTAGAATCCAAATGGAAGAGGATGGAGCCGTGTCTGTCCATCAGAACCTGGGGCGGGACAGGGGTGGTCACCGCTGACACGTTCCCACATTCCCATAGGCCCGTCTCCCCCCGCTGACCAGTCGGTCCCCCAATGTGACAATTCCACCCAGAAGTACTGATTCACGGATCCGTCCGCCCACCTCCCACCAAACCCACCGTGGATACCGTCTCTCTGGCACTCTGCTTAGAACTGAGGACGAGAAGAATGTACAAGCCAGGTCGGACTTTTGTCCACTGAAACCCAGACCAAAATGTTTCCTCTGCTGGACAGATGGTGCTGTGGCTTTTGAAAGGGGGGACAGAAAAATGTAAAGAGAAAGAGCAGCTAAAGAACTGACCCATCAGCATTTCCAAAGTTAGCGACAAGAGGCAGTAACACTGAATGCCTAACCTAAAATGAAGCGGTCTGTTAGTAACTTACCCACTTTTCTCTCAGCCTCCCCTGGCTCCTCTGTCCCTCCCAGCTGCTCCTGGACCATTCCCTTCTTGACTGCCCTCTGTCTAGATCTCTTTCCCAGCTGACCACACTGTGAAAGTAAAATCTATTTCTAAATATTTGTTTGAAAGGCAGTCTCCTGATGGCTAGTCTTTACTTTTAACACGGGTGCATTTCACCTTACCTAAGTCTCTCTTCCACCCCATGGCCTCCCCCTGAGGTCACCAGATCCTTGAAGCTGTCTTGATCTGGTGTGACTTTCTGAGCTTTCTTTCCGGGGCAGCAGGCGGGGTGGGGACTGGAGGGCAAGAGGGGAGGAGGAGCTGGTTCCCAGTCCTAGAAGGAAGACCTGAGGGTCCCCCTCTAACCTAGGCACTAACGAGTAAGGAAGGAGGGCTGAAATGCCAGCGATCCCCAAGACACACCAAAAATGCAAATACTCGGGGGAGGGTAAGAGATCAAGTGTCTGTCCTGTGAAGGACTTCACCCAGTTTGCTTTCCTCGCTCTGTGCCCACCGACTCCAGAGAGGGCGCTGAGAGAAACACGAATTCTAGAAGCCTGGGCCGTCAGCACAAGGGGTGAACAGGACCAGCCCTCCAGCAGCACCTGTGGGCTAATGTGGAGCTCAGAGCCTGGGTGAGGGGCAAGGAGAAGACTGCTGGGGGAGGGGTGGCCTCCAAAGACCAAAGCTTGCTAGAGCCTCGGTGGGGCCCTGCCCTGACACCTGGTCACCAGTGAGGGGCTGCAGGGGAGACAACCACTCAGCCCGGATTTCTGTCCGTGTGGCCCCACACTGGAGGCCACAGAAAGGATTGGGCAGCCCGTCCTTGGGTTCTCTGGAGGTGTTGCTCCCCAAGAACCCCCATGGGGGCCTCAGGAGCCCTTGATAAGAGGCTGTAGCAGCACACTGAGATGTTTGGATTTCGGCATAATTATTGCGATAACAATTTAATCATTTAAAAACACTATCTGTGTTACTCTAATGAAGAGAGAGGCTCTTTTCCACATTGTTTGTGCCATCTGTGAGCAATTTTCACATTAGCCTTTTAGGATGGCAAATCAGAGGCCCAACAGTGATGTAGAGGGGTGGGGACGGAGGGGGAAGGAGA
>NC_048225.1:16095428-16188651 GCF_002007445.2 Ailuropoda melanoleuca | reverse complement strand
GGGGGTAGGAGGGGGCAGAGGGAGGGGCAGGGGAGGGGATGGAGAGAACAGAAAGGAAGGGGGGGTCCAGCCCTGTCCTGGGGCCAAGGGAGAGCCAGTGAATGGAGATCTGGCCCTGCCTTTGGGGTACTTCATATTCAAATGGGATAGAATTTCCTAAAATCTGTAGGAAGGGCAAGGAAAGGCAGAATAGCCCAGCACAGTGATTTTCAAACTTTGGGTCCCTGAGATCATTTAAACAGATCGCAATCAGTATATTTGAACTGTATCGCAAATAAATACTGCTCACTACAGAAAGAAACCAGGGCAACCTGGACAAATGCCAGGTGAGAGGCAAGGAATGCCCAGGTAAGCCTGTGACAGCTTTGCCAGAGAGCAAGGGATCGTTCCTAGACTATGGAGGTCGTCTCCAAATTTTTTTTAAATTTTGTAAATGTTTTAATCAATCTTTTTAAAATTCCAGTATAATTAACATACAGTGTTATATTAGTTCAGGGTCCTATCTAATGAGGAAGGGGCTGACCTGAAGGGGCTCGCACTGGCTGAGGCTGGGACCATCTGAGCTTCAAGAAGAAGACTGAGGATAACTGACGGAAATACACTGATCCATTCATGAGTCCATAATTGTCGTGAGATAAAAGGGGGTCCTCCAAAACCTTAGTCCATGTCCTAAACCTTGGAATCTGGGGATATTACCTTATATGGCAAATGATTGAGTCAGTTAAAGATCTTGAAGGGAAGGCTGACCCTGGGTTATCAGGTGGGCCGCGAAGGAAAACACCTGCATCCAGAGGAGACAGACACGCAGGGGACGATGTGGCCACGCAGGCAGACTGGAGAAGGATGCAGCCAAAAGCCCACGGCGGCCTGAAGCCCCGGAACCTGGAAGACAGGCACGGAACAGATCCTCCCCCTGAGCCCTCGGAAGGAGCGCAGTTCTGACAACACCTTGATTTTGGACATCCAGCCTCCAGAACTGTGACTGTATAAACTCTTACTCCACCCAGTTTGTGGTCATTTGTTACAGCAGCCGCAAGAAACTGATACAATAATGGTACCCCAAAAAGAGAAAGCCAAGAGCAGCGAGGACAGAACTGTCAGAGTGCACAGACACAGCGGCTCAGTTTAATGATACATCTATCTATGGGTCATCTGGGTTGGGCTCTGAAACGTATTCCTTGCTGTGGATCCTATTCAGAAAGACTGAAAAACTGGCCCAGTGGCTGAGATCCTGGGCTTTGGAGCCCAAGTGCAGACAAGCAACTCACCTCTGCCCCCTACAGGCTATGTGGCCTGGGGCAAGTCCCTTACCCCCTGCGCTCTAGAATACAGAATACGGCAGTGAAGATGACACGAAATCATGCATTTCCCACAGAGCCCACCATGTACTGTGCCCTCAAGGAACGTTAGTAGTGGCGTATTTGTTGTTATGGTGAATGATAATAATGACAATACCAGACACATGTGGAGACAGGCACAAGCCATACCCCATGCCTTGTTAATTATCACAAAGGCCCTTTTCTGCTTCAGCTGAGAAGCCTCTAGGGATGGCAGAATTATAGAGTGAACAGACTAAAATCATGCAAGCAAGCCCCTTCATTTCAATGAGGGGGAAACTGAGGCCCAAAGAACAATGACTTGGCCAAGGTGACATGGTTAGTAAAATGACCAAGATGGGACTGGATCTTAGTTTTTGAACTCCTGGGCTAAGGCAAAGAAAGGCAGGCTTCCTCCAACTCCCCAGAACCTCTCATTTGCCCCTAGGACACTGGGGCTACCACTCCTACAGGCCTCTTTCCAGCCCAGGACTTTGTCCCACTAGCAGGGCCCTACACAAGCCTTCTTTGTGCCCATCCCACAGGAAATCCCTTAGATGCCATGCCCATTGATTATCCGGGAGAGGGTTTCTGCGCCAATGAGCTTTCCTTGCACTGAACAAGCTCACAATATCCTATGATTACCTGTTCAAATGATTCCAATATTTCTCCCTGACAGCTCCGAGTGCCTGATCCTCTGGTCCTGTCTAGCAGGAAGGCCTGCAGGCATCCAAGCAGCCAGCTAACCGGAGACAACAGGATGGACTGTGACAAAGGCCTGACTGCGGAAGGTATTCTCAGGATCACCCACCAATCCTCCAGACTCACCGTGTAGCCCCGGTAGCTTTCCTGACCTCACCCGGGACTCAGAGGGATCCTGTTCCTTTCCTAGCTGCCAGGGGCTTTGGGCCGAGCAAGCTGTGTAGACTGCCTTGTGGCATCACTCAGCCAAAGAGAATTCAGCCAATCTGGGGCAACAGGGACAAGGCTAGAGGAGCCCCAGCACTGAGCTACTCAGCCCTGAAATAATGACTGAGGATCCAGGTTTTGGGGTCAGGCAGACTTGGGTTGCAATTCAAGCTTTTCCACTTACTGGCTGTGTGATTTTGGGCAACTGACTTAACTGTGGTCGAAGTCTCATTTGTAAAAGAGGGGTAATGATGTCTATTTTGCTGGACTGTCATAAGGATTAACGAGTTCATGCTTGTAAAGGGCTCAGCACAATGCCTGGCCCATCCCAGATGCCCAGTAAAAGGGGGCTGCTAGAAGGAGCCACTGTAGCAGTAATACTACTGTAATACTTGGCACATGGCAGGAGCTAAAGAGACACTTATTAAATAAATTGAACAAGAAGTTTTCCACAGGGCTGGGAACGTCTGCATTAAATGCTTTCCCCATCCAAAGGAACCATAATTCCTTTGAATCACCTAGTCATCCAACAATTATTAAGCACTGCTATAAACTGAATGTATCCCCCCAAACCTCATATGTTGAAATGTGAACCCCCAATGGGATGGCATTAGGAAGGGGGAGGCTTTGGGGGTGATGAGGTCATGAGAGTGGAGCCCCCATGGATGGGATCACAGCCATTATCGAGGCTCCAGAGAGTTCCCTTGCCCCTTCCACCATGTGAGACTGTAGGGGAAAGATAGGTATACTGAACTTGCTGCCACCTCAACCTTGGACTCAGCCTCCAGAACTGTGAGGAATAAATGCCTGTTGTTTACAAACCACCCAGTCTATGGTGTGTTGTAGCAGTCCACACAGGCTCAGGGGCTGAGCTTGGTCTGGGAACACGGGGGAGGGCAAGGTAGACAGCGCACTGCTCTCACAGAGCTAATTGGGGTTCTAAACCTTAGCTTAGAGGGGGGAAAGGCCATTCTGAGAATCCGATTGAGAGTTTCAGAACTTCTTCTAGAAAAACACACGTTACTACACACACGTAACATTTTACCAACATTCGAGGGGCTCAGAGAAGGTGGTCAGTGAGAATCTCTGTCTTACGTGAACTTTCTGCTCCAGCCACACTTGTCTGCTCCCACCCCTGGAATCTCCCCAGCCCATCTCACAGAAGCCGAGAGGAGCCTTCAAGGAACCCCAGAGCCTGGTAAAAACAGCCTGATGTGGAGAGAGTACTTGAAGCACTTGCCCAGGTCATCACAGTGGATCTCAGGCTTGTTCAGAGCAAGAGAAACACACTGGTTCACTGTCTGATGCAGAGGGTATCTGGTAAAAATCCGAGCGGCCCGACCCCATCTCTGCAATCTGTCTGCTCCCTCAAGCTATCCACTTGGCTTCACCTGCTGACCTTGAGTCTCTGACCACCCTTGGGCGGGGGTCGGTGGCTCATGATTCTCCATTACCAGTCCTTCTCCTGCCCACTCAAGACTCTGCCTCCCTTCTAAGCACATGGGCCAGAGCTGCCCCCTAATTCCTGGCACTTGTTACAGACCTAGCCTCATTCCCCTCAGCTCATCCAAGCTGGGCAGGGATGCAATCCTGCCATCAGGCCTTTGCTTTTGCCGTTGCCCTAGAGAGGAACCCCACCCCTGCCTCTCCCTCACCCTGTAAATCCTGGGGAATTTCCACTTATATCCCAATCGGTGGCACTCTCTCCTCCTCTGTATGCACTTCCATGGGTGCTGGGAACACGTACACACATCCTGTCTCTGCCCACAGGCGCTAAGCCCCTTGAGGGAAGGGTCTCTGGTCTACCTTGGAATCCCCTAGAGCCTCGCGCAGTGCCTGGCCCCTAACAGGTGCTCGGATGTTGTTGCAGTCTTCTTTGGGAGAGCAGAGACTATGGGCAGAGAGGGCTGGGTGGAGGGCAGGCTGGAGGGCTGATGAAGACACTCGGACATGCGAGCTGAGCCCAGTGCCCTCAGGCTGAGACAGTAGGGGCTAACCTCCAATACCATCCACCCCGGCTGAACAGCTTAGGGTCAACTCTTCTGGAACAAAGTAGCCAGCTTCCATCTGATGAGAGAGAGAGCTCATAATGGCTCCTTGAGGGCCACGTCTGTCATAGCCAATTTGAAAGAACAATCTAATGGGCTCTTCCTCAGGACCCTCTTATGAAAACGCTGTTCTCCACTGCTGTCTTTATGACTGAGCTCTGGCTAAGCTATACCTGGGGGTCCCTCAGTGAAGGGATTACTGACACAGAAGCCCAGTGGGTACAATCCATCATGTCCTGATCCATTCCACTGGCCCCTGTGCTCCTGGGGCTGGCCCACATTCCACATTCCAGTGGTTCAAATCTGGCTGTGTCCACGGCCCCAGCTACACTATACACGCACAGATCTCCACCTCTTCCCTCTGTCCCTTGACCCCATGAAGATCGATGGCCAGTGGATTTTTCAAGCTCCTTGGACAGGTAGGATCCAAGGTCTCTGGGACTGTTCTAAGGATCCTGGTGCTTGAACAGCATAGCTGTGCTTGGCAGACACGTGTGACCCAAGGCAGACCCACATCTGAAATCAGCTGTTAACCCGCCTCCTTCTATGTAACCCAGTCACATACCACGTGTCCCAACTCCTGGGATCTGAGTGCTAGAAGGGATACCGGATTCCATAACTTACGAAGAAACTAAGGCCCAGAGAAGAGAAGTACAAGGACATACAAGCAATTAGTGGGATTTAAATCAAGCTCCTCAGCTGTATGATTCAAATGAAAACGGAGCACCCAATTAAAGAGGACTCTGGGGTCCCCTGTCCGTGAGCTACAATCCAGAAGCCTGATGGCAGAGTCACAGTAGCAGGCCCTGGGGGCAGAGAGTGCCAGCCAGGACCAACAGGTAGTCTGTGCTCCTGAGAGGTCTCCAGGGGCTCCCCAGGACAAAGGGAGTGACAAGCAGAAGCTGGCATGGCTGGGCTTCCTGGAATGGAGGAGAGAGCTGGGCCCAGCCGCTGCCAGACCCTGCCAGGCAGAGACAAATTCATCAACAGAGGCTTGGCCATCCTTTCACAGCCTGGTTTAAAGTCAGCTGCCATCCCTCCAGGTGCACGTACCATCGACCCATAATCCAGGGGGTAATTAATGGACTTTTAGATGAACTTTATCTCATCCGGGGGTCTGCAGAAGTGGCCCACCCACAGGCATAGGCCGGCTCCCAGAGCCTGAGAGGAGGCGGGAGAGCTGTGCAGGGTGGGACCAACGGCCTGGTTAGAGTCCCCCGTCCGCCTCCTTCAAGCTGCATGAACAGGGCAAATCCCCTAACCACGGCACCTCAGCCGCCTCAAATGAAAGAGAAGCATCACGAGACCTGTTTCATGGGATACTCCGTGAGAACTAAGATAAAGGTACGCAGGAAAATCCCTGAGCACGGCGTCTTGGACACAGGAAGCCCTGAAGAAATGATGACTTGTGTGCAGTTTTCATAAGTCAGATCACTGCCAGGCTCTTCAGGTAGACGTGCTCCTAAATCTAGAGGCTAGCTGGCACCCACCAGTGAGAGGGTTATGGCCAGGAGCTACCCTCACCCCAGTGGGCCAAGCCCGGGTCCAGCCTGCAGCTCAGCTCAGAATGGCCAGGAGAAGCCGTGAGGCCCTGCCCGCTGCCCCTCACACTTGACCATCCAGCGGTCGGAGGCCTTCCGGCTGCAGGCACCTGCGGCTCACCTGAGAACTTTCTGGTCTCTGGAACCCCTGCAGCCCGTGTACACAGACAGGCCCCAGTGCTACAATGTGCAGTCAACGGCCATCGGGATACCCGGCCTATTGCTCTGCTCTCTCTCTCTCTCTCTCTCACAGACCCTGTGGACTGGGCGCTAGGTGTCCCCAGGGATAACCTAGAACCTCCTTTCTTGTCTGCTTTCTCTTTGCTCTCTTGTTTCTCAGGCAAACGACTGTTTTCTGGGATCACCTCCCAAGTAACCACCTGCCCTTACATCTTCATGTCAGGCTGGCTTCTGGGGGAGCAAGCCCAGCACAGGGTGTGCACCAAGCCCTGCAGTGATGAGCGTCTGTTCTCATCCCCTGGCAGAGGGAAGGAGGAAGGAAGGAAGAAGGAAGCTAGCAAGGATGTGGGCAGAGGCTTCATAGGGAGAGGAGGATGAAACAGAGGAGAGGGCGAACCCACCGATAGCTTAAGAGCAAAACTGAACCCTGGGAGAAAAGGTTGTCCACCATCAAGTCAAAGCAGAACAGAGCATTCACGGAGTCCCCAATTCCAGGCTACAGCTGGGCTGGCAACGTTGCCAGAGGGATTCATCAGGCCAATTCTTAAATTCTGCAGACATCCTGAGACGCGGAGCGGGGGGCACGCAGAAAGCCCACCCTGCACCAGGCTCTGAGATCATTCCCTTAGACCACATAGATGGGCACGCAGGAGCTTCCCTGTCCCCAGTCCTGGGGTTGCCTCCCAACCAAGGACAGAATCACAAAATTTCTGGACAGAAAGACATGGAGGGCATCTCCCCCAAATCCCATCTGATACATTCTTCCCCATCCATCATCTCTCCTGCACCCGCAAGGCAAGGATAAACAACAGACTGCACATGCACAGACGTGTGTGTGTGTGTGTGCACGTGCGTGTGTGTGCGTGTGTGTGTCTGTGTGTGCGTGTGTGTGCGTGTGTGCGTGTGTCTCTGTGTGTGCGTGTCTGTGTGTGTGCGTGTGTGTGTGCGTGTGTGTCTGTGTGTGTGTGCGTGTGTGTGTGTGTGTGTGTGTGTGTGTGCGTGCGCGCACAGATGCACGTACGCGTTCTCCCTCCCACCTTCTCTTTCTCTCTGGGCTGCCCTGCACTCCTGGCCCGCCCCCCCCCCAGTGCTGTTTGCCTTGTATATTCCATTCACACGTTAGCCGTACAAAGATTAAGAGGATTAGTTCTTATCGAGAGCGTTGTATCTCCAAAGCTCTTACCAACACCAGCTAATTAAACAGACACGGTCCCCTTTCCCTTGGCTGTCTTGTGCGGAAAGTGTAAGACATGAATTAACGAGACCCGGGTTCTAGTCCCAGGTGGGGAGCCACGTCTCCTTCTACAAAGTGCCCAGAAATACAGAAATCCCTCAGAAATACTGCAGGTACCGTAAAGCAACGATCGCAATAAAGAGAGCCAAGTGAACTCTTTGGTTTCTCAGTCCACATTAAAGTCAGGTTTACGCTATCCTGTAGTCTGTTATGTCTAAAACACAGTGTCCGGGGTGCCTGGGGGGCTCAGTTGGTTAAGTGACTGCCTTCGGCTCAGGGCGTGATCCCGGAGTCCCAGGATGGAGCCCCGTGTCCGGCTCCCTGCTCAGCGGGGAGTCTGTTTCTCCCTCTGACCCTTTCCCCTCCCATGCTTTCTCTCTCTCAAATAAATAAATAAAATCTTTAAAAAATAATAAAAACAATAAAAGACAGTGTCCATACCTAAATTAAAGAATACTTTATTGCTAAAACCACGTTAACCATAATCTGAGCTTTCAGGGTGTTGTATCACTAATCACAGATCACCATAAATAAAATGTAATAATAACAAAAGAATCTGAAATATTGTGAGAATTACCAAAATGAGACACAGAGACAACGTGAGCAAATACCGTTGGAAAAACGGCACCACGAGCCTTGTGCCATGCAGGGTGGCCGCAAACCTTCCATTTGTAAAAAAAAAAACACCATGTCTGCAAAGTGCAATGAAGCAAAGCACAATAAAACGAGATGTGGCTGTAGTTACTATGACGTCCCACAGAAGAGAGGAAGAAACACAGGGAGTAAATGACTGACCCAAGACCAAGCAGCTGGGCTGGGCCGCAGACTGATGTCTCTCCAGCCTCCAGAGCCCACGCTCCTATCCACGACGGCGTACAGACAGTAGTTACCAATCCCATGGTTTTCACACTTCGAGATGACCTGGCAGAGACCAGCCCTTCTGGCCTCGAAAGACTGCTCACCCCAGCATTCCCAGCACTCACACACGGAGCTCTATTTCCTAGCTGCGGGACTGTTCCAGGCACAGACCCTCCGGTTTGCACGGTGTGACCACAGCCCCTCTCCCCTCCCAGGACTCCAAGTTTTCAACGGTCATTTCTCTTTCCCCATGCCCACCAGGGCCCCTAGCTCAGGACTCCGCGCATACTGACAGCTCAGAGCCATGGTGTGGTCTCTGCCTGTCCCAGAGCGAGCAGAGATCTCCTCTTTCTTTCACAGATGTCACAGGGAAAGCCCCAGCGCCCGTTACCCCCCACCACTGGGCAGCTCAATTAACCAAGTAGTTAATGAGGGATACATTTACGGCTTCTCTTGTCAAGTCTAATCATTCCCTTTAACTGAGATCTTTTGTCTTCATTAATGGAATCAGTGCCTGTCAGGAAACGATCAAAAAAACTCTTAGGATTTCCACCCGTCATGTTGAATCCCACGTGCCATATGTTTCGTCACTGGGACTCGGGCTCAGTCAATTCTTTCAAATGCTGTCACCGCTTAACAAGGCTAATAAGATTTTTTTTTTCTTCAAAAGTCTTAATAGGACAGAGAATTTGAGGAAATCAATGAGTAACTAATTACCCATTAAACATTATTTGCCCAGTACTGTGAGAACACAGAAATAATTCAAAAGATCCTTACTTTGAGAGCTTAGAACTCTGGATGAGTAAGAAAATTAGCATCACAAAAAAGGAGGTAAGAGGTGGATGGGCTCCTGCACTAGAAATACATTAAGAATCATTCATTCATTCATTCATTCATTCAGTGAAATACCACTTAGATGATACTCACAGTAGAGTCTTACCAGAGACGGACACCCTGTTAGTTCAAAGTGGTGAGAGGTGTCCAATAGGGATAGAGATGGGGTATGTCCCCAAAGAGCCTGGGGGAACGAGGCTACGTAAGCAAGTGAGTAGAGGACAAGGCAGAATGACAAGTACGTCAGAAAAAGAATGAGCCACGTACCCTGGAAGTCTATACAGAAAAGACAGAATGAGTAGGGAAGGTCTTGCAAAAGCAGCAGGACTAACATCACGACTGGCCATATAAAGAGGTAAGCTGAGTCTCAGGCTTCCCATCACTACGAGGGGACCCTCTAACCCCAAAAGCACACTGTTCCCTGCATAGCATGAAAGGACGCAGGATTGATCTTGGAAAAGGAGAAGCTGGTATGTTCATGCTGGCTGGCTTCATTCCATGCTGTGCTCACCAGGCCTGGAGTTAGACCCCCTCATTAATTCATTGAACATTTGCCAAAGAATGACACTGAGGATGTCAGGGAGAGTGAGCGGCAGTCTCTGCCCTCACTGAACTTACAGTCAGATGGGGGAAGCGACGAATGGACTCCGGGGAAGCACAGATGGATAAACGCTTGAACCACACACACAAGGTGAACACTCCAGCCTCGGGGGTGGGTGGCAAGGCAGAACGGCCCAGAGGACATGACTAAGCGAATCCTGAATCACAGGTAGCAGGTGGGCGTCAGGCTGCAGCCACGAGAGTGAACGATGACGACAACAGTACCAAGAATTAGAATGCACCATCAGTACCATTGGTCTGGGGGGCCTCCCTTTCGTGTCAAACACCATACTTGGTATTTCACGCACATCCTCACACACGGACACATCAATTCTAATCACGTTTGAGTATGTGTGTTTGGGATACAAGCGATCCGTACAAGTGCACTAGACCTTAAATATTATTATCCCATTGGATAAACCGGAGAGAGAGGAAATGACTTTCTCACGGCCATACAGCCCGCAGCTGGTTGTGCTGAGATTCAAGTCCATCCCTGTTCCACTTACTGTTCCACACTTTGGAACTGGGGGGCGTGGGGGGGTCAGGAATGAACTCCTCCCCAGCCTCCTGGATCACTGAGCAGGCCACAGGTCCACGCAGCCAAAAGAGCAACCCAGTCAAAGGGCCCCAGGCTCCAGTCCCGGCAGTGTGGTCTAGCACCCCGGAGGAGCAAGCAAGGGGGGGGGCACCCAGTTCTGCCTCAAGCTGTGCCTCACTTCCAAGGGTCAACCATGAGACAGGGACGAGAGGCTCTTTCCAGACTTCCTGTGCTGATGTTCTCCGACTCCGGCTCTCATCGAAAAGGCCTGGCCATGGCATCGCCAAGGAACAGGAAACTAGTCAGGGTGTTCCATCAATGTGTCTCACGTGGGCCAACCTGTGACTTAGCAAGGATCCTCCATCCCGGAGAGGAGACCACCCCCGAGCAGGGGGTGCAAGTCCCCAAAGTCCCTGAGGCTCAAGACAACCCAGGGGAGCTCCTATCTCCCTCATCTTCCCTCATTTCAGCCTCTCTGAGGTACGCTGTCTGAAGATAGCACCCTGTCCGTCTGCTCCTTCAAAGACTTCAAGTCCGCTCCACGAGCCACGAAGAACAGACTGCACCGTCTTCGGCGGGGGGGGGGGCTGCTCCTCGAGGACAGTGTTCTCTGCCATCTGGTCCCCTGCAGACCCCAGGTCCCTGCCTGCCATGCTCCCGCCCTCCAGGCCCAGCTCCCAACTCCTGCACCAGGTGAGAGACAGGTGGGAGGAACAGCTCACTAGCAGGACCCATTTTGCCAGAAAGCTGTCCCTCCACCCACTCGCTCCCGCGCACACTCACAGCAACGCTGTGTTTTCTCAGGCTTAAGGGGCTGGGATCCAGGAGTGCTGAACACAAGAATAAACAATCTCATCTCCAAGTGTATATTTTGTCTTCATTATGCCACCGTGAAGGTGTTAATATACAACTTACAACATATTAATCACCCCTCTAACTTCCAAATGCTAAATGCATCATTAACATTCATGTTTTCTTCAATTACTTGGCTGTTCTGGGGGAGGGGAGCAGTCAGCTGCCTCCTAAATCCATCTCCCGTGGAAGGCTCAGAGGCCACAAAAGGCAGCCTGGGCCTCCACCTGTACCGTGGACAGGGGAAGGTCCCGCTCCCGGCCGTCAGCGTGGCCGCCTGGCCCAAACGCAGGCTGGTCATAAAAAAACATGCAACTAAAGCCAAGAAGTGAGAGGAAGAAATCCAAAGAGGGAGGAGAAGGCGCGGGGGAGGGAGAGAGGGATACATGGAAGAACCAAATAACCAAGTCCATGGAGTCTAACCACCTGGTTCTATAAACTAGAGGACAGTGGCTCAGAGAGGGTGAGTGCCATGACCAAGATCATAGAGCGGGTTAGAGTGGCGATGAGAGGAAAGAAGGGGTAAAAAACAGAGTGTGGAAGAGGACAAGGTGGCAGGAGGGCAAGGTGGCAGGTCTGTAAAGAAGTACAAAGAGGGAGAGAAAGAAGCAGCAGAGAAGGAAGGACAAAGGATGAGTAAGGGGGGGAGGACATCTGAGCCAGCCATCCTAGAGCTGGCCCCAACGTCACCCTCAACTGCTCGGCACCCAAATCCCTGGGGCAGGAGAGGGCTGGGAGGGGGGGTGTAACCTCCGATCCTCGGACAAACAGACTGGGCTTAAGGGGGGAGGGAGGAGCGGGAGTTGGGCCTCTGCCCCAGGCCTCCAAAATGTAGCCAGACTACATGTGACACACAATTAAAATGTCATTACCCCACAATGGTGCTATCCAAACTTCGAATTTGTTACAGGCGCTGGTGGCTAGGAGATCAATTTGCTATTGTACTTCAGCAAATCAGATTCAATAATCTCCCTGCCAGTGGGCTGTAGACCAGCCCTGAATTGAAGAGGGAAGAGAGAAAAGAGCTCCTGCTGGCAGGTCACATTTTTGTCCACAGGCCGCCATCCAGCCAGGCCTGTCCACCTTGAGGTGGAAGCATCCAAGGTCAGCACATACTGGAGCTTCCAGAAGGGGACACCTCGGGGCTCAGAGCCCAGCGAGCAGGGAAGCAGGGCAGAAGGCACCAGGGTCAGCTTCGGTGGATATTGTCCTGGGCCTTCCAAAGACACCGGCCCCGATGGTCATTCTGTCCACAGTTCAAAACCCACATGGGTCATCACACCCGATGCAGTGCTTTGAAAAGATCAGCCACTTGACCCCCACAACTTAGGAGGGGGGCAAGGCGGGCATCACGGCCTCCTCCATGCTGTGAGCTTCAGAGGGCTTAGGGGCACGGCCAAGGTCACCCTCGGTAGGGGGAGGGCAGCGAGGATGTGTGTTAACGGCAACAGCATTCAGCCCTGGAACGCACGCACACTCACGATACGGCAGAGTCAGCAGGCTCCCAGCAGAGTGTGAGCGGTGGGGCCGGCCCCCGGAGCGCCGCAAACATGCCCCGCTCAGCCTAGCGAGTTTGAGCCCCATCAAGTCTTCCTCGCAAGCTGCCGCCCATCTGTCTCCTCTTTTCTAAGCCCACTGCTCCATTTCAGGCCAGGACCCAGGAAGCCCGAAGCAGCCTCCTCGCTGCCTCCTTTCTCTCCCATCTTGTACACCAGTTCCAGAATGATCTTCTAAAATGCCACATTGAGGGGCGCCTGGGTGGCACAGCGGTTGGGCGTCTGCCTTCGGCTCAGGGCGTGATCCCGGCATTATGGGTTCGAGCCCCACATCAGGCTCCTCTGCTATGAGCCTGGTTCTTCCTCTCCCACTCCCCCTGCTTGTGTTCCCTCTCTCACTGGCTGTCTCTATCTCTGTCAAATAAATAAATAAAAATCTTTAAAAAAAAAAATAAAATAAAAAAATAAAATAAAATAAAATAAAATGCCACATTGACCTTGACACTTCTTTGCTCATAAACTCCACACAGCTGCCTCTGCTCTGAGCTTCTGCTCCTACCACTCAACTGAAAATGTTCCCCCAAGAGGCCCCGTGACACTCTCACTGCCCAGGGGACACCTTCTGTCGCACCTTACCGTAGCTTCTCTCAGCAGCTCCTGTCACTTCCAACCACCTCCTTCCTGGAAACTGCCTCCCTGGGCTCCCGTGGTCTCATTCGCTTCTGTGTGTCCTTTACCTCTCTGGTTACTCCTCAGGTGACTTTTGAGCTTTCTTCCTTGGCCTGCTGCATAAATTCTCATGTTCCCCAGCTCTTTCCTTGGTTACCTGCTCCTCTTACCCCTTATGCAACTGTCACTTACTCTGAGCCCATGGCTTTGGCTGCATTTCTACCCAAATGAAGCCCAAATCTGTGTCTCGAGCCCACATCCCTCTTCTGAATTCCAGATCCCATCAATTAGCTGCTTACACCAATTAGATGCTTCCCTGTGGCACCCCAAACTCAACGCATCTGAACTGAAATAGTCATCCCCCTCTCTGCCCCAAATGACTACCCCCCCAAAGTCTGTCTTTCTGAATGGCATCACTACCCAACCAGTTGTCCCGGGAATCATTCTTGACGTGCCCCTCTCGCTTCCCCCACCACATAGATGTTGGCGGTGCCCTGCCCACAACCCCTGGCAAGCTCCATCCCCACACGGCAAATACCTGGACTTCCTGTCTGAGCACTTCCTCCCACGGACCGCAGCACTGGGGGGCCCAACACAGACACAACCCTGAGCCGATGCCATGTGGGAACTACATGACAAAGACCCCAGTTTCCTGGCCCTTCGGGTGGGAGAGGTTGCAGCCGTGTTCCCCCACTGTCTCTGCGAGACCCCAGTGGGATTGAACTCATGTGTCTGTAGCTGTAACCTGCTCTTAAATGCTCCCTGCATAGGCTTCCTTTCCTTCCCTGTCTCACTTTGCCATTGATCACCTCCCCCAAACAAACCTCTTACAGCCTAAATCCTGGTCTCGGGGTCCATGCTTAGGGGGGATCCCCACCTCACGGCACACCCAATCCTGGTCCAGTCACCAATGTCAAGCCCACTTCCCACATGTCTCAGAGTCATAGCCTGTTCCTGCACCTGCTTGCACCCCCGTCATGCCCCCCACCCCCGGACAACAAACCCAGCCTCCCGACTGGCCTGTCCTGCTCGAAACCATCTCCAATCACACATCTGATCATGGCACTCTCTTGCCTGAAACCCTGGAGTAGAGACCACTGTCTAAGGGACACAGTCCAAATTCCTTTATCCTCATGGCTTTCGAGACTCTCCATGATCTGTCCTCACCCCTGTCCACACTCAAGCCTCATCGGGCTCCTCCCTGAGCCTACCACCCAGCCTTACTGAAGAGCTCCCAGCCTAGGAACAGGCTGCTTCGCCCCTCCCTGGCCTGCCCGTGTCCTCCCTCTGCCTGCTGCACACGTACCCCTAGTCAAACACTGAGCTCAAGGATCACTCCTTCTATGAAGTCCTTCCTGCCGCCCATCGCATCCCCATGCCCCCCACGAGAGAACTCCATGCCTTCCTCTCCACACCCACAGTCCCTATGACATGCTTCTCTCTGCATACCTGTGGCACTCTTGTGCCCTGAACGGCATACATACCTTTCCCTTTGAAGGTAAGGCAATGGTTTACCATCTTAAAATCTCAGGGCCTAGCTCAGCACCTGACACATAATAGGTGCTCAGTAAATGTCAGTTGCAAGCATAAGACCTGGACTGGGTGGAAAGAACGAACGTAGAAGCTCTTCCCCTTAGGCTCTGACACTGGCTTGGCCGGCGTCTGATGCAGGATCTGGAGATGTCTGGCAGAAATCGCGGCCCTTCAGCAAATGTTTACAGTGCTATGTAAATAACCTTTCTCGGGGATGATATATGTGGCCTTTCTGCCCTGGGCCTGTGAAGGTCCAAGCCAAGTGGGCTGTCAGTGTGGCCGCTCAAGTGAGACACTGAGGAATGCAGGTCTGCTGCGGAGGGGTGGGAAACGGGATATAATAAAACATCACGAGGACAAATCTGGGCCCCATGCCATGAAAAATGTGAGTCTGTCCTTGACTTCGGTGGCAAATGAGGCGTGAAAACATATCAAAATGTGATATTCAATATATGGATGTATTTAATATTTTATGAGACTGGAAATCGGTTACTGAAGGTTTGAACGATAAATCAAGCACTGAGCAGATGAACTTTTTCAAGTGTCTGCACCTGATATGTGCCATTCCCCAGGAGGAAAAGAAGGAAGAAAGAGAGAAAGTGAGGGCAAGAACAAAGGGCCTAGAGACTCTGGAAGGTGAGATCCGGAGACCCCAGGACACACCTGCTCTCAGCACCACAACCCCCGCCCCCACGCCTTCTGTGCAGACTGTCTGCAAGCTTCCTTGTCTAAAGAACTTTATTCCCCCGGCAAAATCCAGCAACTTCCTCGGGAATTCTCTCTAAGCAGCTTCCCCTGGCCCTTGTACGCTCTCGCCCCAGACCCACGGAAAGTAGGGCATGCATCCCTCTGTGCACACGGGGGCCTAGCATTCTGTATGTGATGGTCCGGGGCCTTACACACCTGCCTCCCTACCACACTCAAAGCTGTTTGATGATCAAGACCAGGTCACCCTCACTTCAATAGCCTTCAGAGCCTGGAACATTCCGGACACAAAGGAGACCGTCAATCCACATGGAGCTTGAACTGAAAGAGAGGAAGCTCTTACACCGAGAACCACAGATGGCAGGCGGCTCTGGAGAACCCACGGCGGCCCAGATGCTCGGCTAGGAACTTGCTGATGGCTTTCCCACTGCTCTTCGCCAACACCCCGTGCTCTAAGTCGTGTTTGTCCTATCTAACTGGTGAGTTACATGAGACTCAGAAAGACTCTGTCACCGATGCCTAACACTATTTTGTGCGCTCCTAAAGGACAAGAGGCCCCTGCACCCTCCTGCTGTGAGCCCAGAGCCAGACACGGTGTGGGGCAAATCTTCAAACACCTAGTGCATGAAAGATTAACAATTCCTAGCCTCCCACAAATCCGCATTTTGATGCGTAACAGCCCGCACACCCATCTATCCCAGGGGCCCTCCAACTTGCTGGGTCATCACTATCACTTGGGAAATTTTTAAAAACTCAAGTTCTGGGCCCCACTCCTGGCATGTCCAGTTAAGGCCCAAGGGGGGACTGGCCACATACAATTTCTTTTTCCTTATTAAAGCTGCCTGGCCTATTCTGACAATGAGGCAGATTTGGGACCCAGCAACGTGGCCCTCTAGACCTCTCATCTGAATTTTGACTGTCTCCCCAGCTCAGACTTCAGGGCTGACAATACAGCCAGCCCCTTTTGGGACAGGAGCTCTTTCCGCTCATTATCCCCCCCCCCCCCAGCTTCTTTTTCTTGTGAAATCCTCGCATGTCTTCATTCAGGGCCCAGCTCCCTCTGCTCAGGGCTCACTACAAGCCTCTCCGGCCTTATTTTGACTCCTAGGTCTGGGCATAAACCAGGCAGGGCTGAACCACCCCATTCCGAAATCTGCCTCCGCTGGACAATCGGCCTCTCCCTCAAGGAGCTCCCCCTTCCTGACCAAGATGAAAGTTCCCTTTATTTAGTTCAGCTCATCCCGAGACAGGAAAGGAAGGGAAATACTCAAGGGGGCACCACCAGCTAGGCCAGGAGGCCTCAACCTTGGCACCCCTGCCATCTGGGCCTGCCTCCTCCTTGCAGAGGCTGTCCTGCGGACCATACATTTGTAGCAACATCCCTGGTCTCTGCCCACTCGATGCCAGGAGAGCCACCTCCACCCATGATACGCAAAAATGTCTCCAGACATTGCCGAGTGTCCCTGGGGGGCAAAACTGCCCCCCCCCCAGTGGAGAACCACGGAGCTGAGCCATCAAGGAGCATTGACCTTGAAGGCAAAGGACTTGTCTCCCAACCCTGCATGCATTTCTTTGTTTTCAAGATAGGGTCAACAAGATTCCCCACACAGAGTCTTTGAGAGAAGCAAATGAGACTGAATTAAATAAATGAACTTGGGTGAGCGTGCCTAGAACAAATTGGAGAGACTTTTAGAGCAAGTGTGGAAAGCAAATGCCTATACATAGTGGTGTGCAGGTATACGAGCTCTCAAATGGTAAACAACTAACTAAAATAAATAAAATGCACTGATTTGTCGTGTTTGCTGATTTCTATGGTGTGAGTATGCCCAAAACGGCCAATTTCAAGCTACCGACCCGATGCTGCCGAACACAGAATTGGGGCAAGATGTGCAGAATCACTCTCCCGAGCCATCCAAGCCAATACAATAAGTGTGACCCGGGCAGGCAGGTGGCAGGAGGGATGGGTGGGCTTGTGGCCTCACTGGAAATGCCTGCCCTGCTCAAAGGTGATCAAAGTCGTTTCAAAGCAAGGGCATTTCTGGACAAAGGATGTCTGCCCACAAGACCCAGCCCCCCCACCCCCACCACTTCTGATCTCTGTTCTGGAGACTCCCCATCAAAAATCACTCCTCAGCCTTCTTCCTCCTTCCCTTCTGCCTCCAGCCTGTTATCAGAGTTAGCGTTGAACACAGTGGACGTATTTCCAGCATTAACAAGATACTATTCTGAAAACACAGAAAAGGAAGGTACCCTCACGCACAGTCAGGCCTTCCACGGCGACAAGGAGTCTTGGGTTCAGACAGTCCTGTAGTCAAGCCTCCTCCTGTCAAGACTGGAGCGTGCTCCTTCACTGCCCTGGGCCTAAATAAAGAAAATAATCTCGTTTTCCAAATGGGCTGTCAATGCCCGTCCCCAAGGGTTGTGATGACACCAGCTTTTGGAAATATCTGTAAGATGCCAAACTGGTTCCTTCCTCCTTCCTCTTCGGGCAGGCCCCAATCTGGCCATCCCCCCCCCCATTCCCAGGAAGGGGCTGGCCCTCCCTGAACGGGGCTGCTGGCCTGTGAGGCGCCAGTGGGGTGGTAATCAATTCCTACAGAGTTCTGCGTTATCCACTAAACGGAGACTGGCCCCAGGAAGCGAAAACTCTTCATCAGCTGAGAATCGCAAATGGATGTTTTCAACACCGTCATCATTACAGAGAGAGCAGAAGCAGGGGAGCCACGGCTCCTCAAAGGTAACACAGAGGAGGGGCCCCTCTGCGTGGAGCTGGCCCCCAGGAGCTCCGGGATCGATACTGTAAGTGGTGCATGCGGGAAACTTAAAGAGCGGCGCCGGATGAAGGAGAAGGATGAGAGCAGACGGAAGCCGGCCCCGGGGTACCTGGAGGGTGACTGAGCTGCCGGGAGGGGACCCAGGCAAAATCAAAGGTGAGGATCAATGGCCCAGAAGGCTATAGTTCCATGTCAGTCCTCCGGGCCTGCAGGGGCCTGCAAAAGTCGGGGGCCACACCAAAGCCCGGGGCTCCTCATTTAAAGAAAACACCAACCCCTGGGCCCCACTGTGGCCGAAAGCAAAACACAGAAACGCGCTCCAGGTTTTCGTCATTTACGCTGCTCCTTTTCCGTCTCGTTAACTCTGGATGAAGAACCCATCCGGCCCAGCCTCAGTCGTGGCCCTTCCAGGTCTGAGTCAGTTTTACCCCCAAACTCCCAGCCGGCTTCTTACTTTCCGCTTCCCCCCCACGCAATGGGCCTGTTTATTCCTTATTTATTTTGCTCATCTCAGCCCCTGTACTTCTGGGAGTGATTCCAACAACAGCAACAAAAAGAACCACAGCCACACACACAATCAATTAAGAAACAAGCTGCTTTGCAAATCGCCAGCAAATGAGAAAAAGCCTCCCCTCCTCGCTCTGGCCTCCTTCCCCCACCCCACCTTGAACATGGGGATCTGATCTTTAAAAAAAAGCCCCTGACTTTCTGTGTGATTCAAATCAAGTCACTTGCCCTATCTGGGCCCGAGGATCTTCTGGTCCAAAATGAGAGAGCCGGACTACTTCTCATGAACCTTCCATCTTTTCTCGGGCCGTGGACCTCTCTGAGGATGCGAAGAAAGCTACAGATTTATCCCTCCCCCGATTTCACTCTCAACATGTAACACAAAATGTTCCCCGGAAGGATCTCCCGCAGCCCTGATTGGCAGAGCAGAATGAAGCCCGGCATCCCTCCTCAGCCCTCTGTTGAGGGAACCGAGGAGAGCCAGGCGGGCCTTCTGGGGAGGCCCCGGGAGTGGAAACCCCAGCTTCCCTGGGTTAGCCTGAGGCACTGCTTCTGGAAGGCTGCCATTCTGGCAAACAAAGCTGATTTGACATGTGTTTAATTTGCAGGAAAACGCTTTACCTTTTTTTTTTTTTTAAGACAAGGGGGAAAAAACCACCCTCGTAAAACCTCTTTACTCTCTTGCTCTAATGGGACCCATAAATGCTGACAGTGAACAAGCACCAGGAGTCAAGCATGCTGAGAGCCAGCAGGCTGGGCCCGGAGGGGGGTGGGGAGCCTCAGGATTTCCTCTGAGGGCAAAGCAGGCTTCAGTGGTGTAGCCTCAGGGCCCCCCCACAGAGGGTCTCACCTGCCCCTTCCCCTCCTCCCACCTTGGCAACCAGAAGCAACCAGTTGCATTTCCATGAGAATCAGAGCTGCCACTACCCTCCTCCCGGAGCCTTCCCACCAGCCAGCCTTCAGCCACCTGCACAAGGGTCAAAGGGTGAGTTCCCCTCTGGAGCATTTCTCCTGACCCAGGGCTAGGTGCCCAAGCCAGCAGGAAAGCAAAAAACCAAAAACCAACCAATAGTGTTAAACACCCCCAAAACATTTCACCTTTGGGTCGTAGGCCTTGGGGGCCTTGCTGTGTTGGCCTTGCTCCCACAGTGACTGACCCAAGAAGGTGGAGCTGGGGAAAGGGCTCAAGGTGCTTTCATACCTCCCACTGCCCTGTTCTCCCCCTGGTGGGGAGAGTTCCAGAGCAACTGTGAAATGAGGCCCACACCCCAAAAGTACTGGCTTCCACAGATCTCTGAAGAAAACCCTCTGCTCGGGAAACAGGTCACCACAGCCTTGGAGGCACAGGAGAGAGGCTGGCAGGCCAGGAATACAGACTCTGAAACAGAGCTGGCAAGATACCTAGAGACTCAATCACGGCACGGACTCTTTGGAAGCTCTCCCTCCTTCAACGAGCCTACAGCTCTCTGGTCTACGTTTCCCAGATAATGGGAGGATAAAATTTCGATGGAGAAACCGGAGCGTGCCGCGAGCCCCAGAGAAAGGACGAGAAGGCATGTACCACAGAGCTGTCCCCTCCACCATCCCTGTAGCGACAAGCCACAGAGCAGGGATGGGCCCCACCACCCAGTCCAAACATGTGCTCCCCGGAGTCTGAAGCATCTGGTCCCGGGAAATAAAAAATAATGAAAGATAATAGCTGGTTATGAGAATGTGGATAAATTACCAGAGGAAGGTTTTGTTTTCTCGTTCTCTGCCTCTTAAAAAAGAAAAGAAAAAGAAACATCTGTCTGGAACAGCCTTGGCGACATCCTGTCCAAAGACAGAGGATAAGTGAGGCCTCCTCCTCTCCAAGCCCTTCGTTGACAGGACCAGGAATGGTGGAACAGCCTTCTGAAAAACATGACCCTTTATGGTAGGCGGCAAAATCATCACAATGTTCCCACCTTGGGATGCACGCCCTTTGCTGTGGGGCTCCCTGGCCCTTCCAGGTAAGAGGGGGAGTCTCTCCTCCACCTATTGAATCTGAGCAGGGACAAGGGACCTCCTTTGGCCAACCAGACATTAGCTAACAAATAACAGAGGCTCTCAAAGTGGTTGTCCATTCGGGCGCCCCTCTTTGCTGTTAGGAACCTTCCACTGCCTCGTGAATGAGTAAAGACAGACAGGGTTCTGTACCTATGTCTACGTTTCATCTGCGTATAAAATAGATGAAGAGGCCCGGAGTAGCCTCTTGGGGAAGTGAGAGGCCACATGGCTCTGGCCCCAGCTGAGACTGAGTGAGGCCATCCCAGACCTTGCCTTCGTCAAGCGAGTCCAAACCCAAGGAACAATTGCGCTGACACAGAGCTATGAAAAACAATAAAGCTCGTTGCTTTAAGCCACTGAAGTTGGGGAAGGTTTGTTATGCAGTGAAAGTTAACCACTATACTCTGCATCCACTCTCAAGGGAAAGAACTGGTTGGCTCCCCCAGGGCTAGGGCAGACTGGACCAAGCAGGCCAGACAAGTGTCCAGGGGCCAGTGAGGAAAGACCATGAACTCGGCACCGCAAGGCTGGCTTCAAACCACCGTTCCGCCACCTGCTAGCTGTGTGTGACCTCGGGCAGGATCCGGAGCATCTCATCTGCACAGTGGGGCTAGCAAGCCCTCGCAACACATCCATAGGACAGAATGCGTAAAAACCTTGGACACACAGCCAGTGCTTCATAAACCCTCCTCTCTTTTGTATTCAGCCAGACTAGCTGGTCAAGGGGTCTGCCACTGGGATGAAGAGGAGGAGAAAGTGCAGGTCCCTCTCGGGACCCACTCTCCCTGACCCCAGATCCACTTAAACTGCAGGGCCACATCGGGGTAGGAGGGAGACTGTCGCCAAAACAGCCACTTGGATCAGTCGCTGAGGCACTCGGTTTCTAATCTCTCTGAGGAAAGAGACGTTTCATCCAACATTCACTGCATCAGCAACTCTGTAAGTAAAATGCAGGAAACACAATGTCTTTATTCATTCCATCAAGGGGTAATTAGGGCCTGGAATAGGCATCTTCGTCGGCAGGCACTCTGGCTCCTAAAAGCCAAGCAGGTTTCTAATTGGGCTGGAGCACGACACTGGCGGGGATCGCACCGGGGCCGCTGAGGAGGGACTCATCCAGAGCCGCAATTTCCCTTTCCCTCTCGCACCTTAAGAGAAAAAATTAGCATGCTGCACCGTATCGGGAAATTAGACCAAGTGGGAGCCACACCGAACAGGTAAAACACACGCAACCCACAACCTGGAGGACCCCCGCAGATCCCGTAATGCAAACACATTGGCAAGGTGCTCGGCAAAGGCAGCCAAGTAAGACAGGCAAGTTTATTTTTGTTGTTTAAAAAGAAGCATCTAAAGAAACTGCCTTTATGTCCCATGGAGACTCTGCTGTCCGCCATGGGGCTCCACTGGGGGCAGGGTGAGGGGGCTGGGGCAAGAGCAGGGGCCCTCCAACACCTGTTGGGTAGAGCCAGCCAGGGAGGGGAGGAGGAAGGAGGCATCTGCAATCACAGAGCTCCCACAGTGCTCTGCATGCTTTGTGAGCCCACCGAGTCCTCTCGAGACCCCCATGTAGATAGCATCATCGCCCCGTCACAGTGGGAAGGGCCTTGTCCCCGGTCACCCGGCAGGTAAGGAGCAGAACCAGACTGGAACCCCAAGGAAAGGGGCCAACCCCCCAAGGTGAGTAGAGATGCTTCTGGGAACCAGGGAGCCCAGGAACAAAGTCATCTCAGGCTGGCCTGGCATGGGGTTGGTGTGTTCTCAGATCTGTGACAGGAGCCACGGACTAAGCCAGGGTCCCGAAGACCCCCCCCCACGACCCCAGTATTCACACATAAAGAAGCCTCAGGTGAGGGGAGAACTGGATCGAACACAGGCCTAGCTGCTGAAGGCCCTTTTCAGACTCCCCCCTACAACTTACCTCCCTAGCCTGGCCCATTCTTCTCTACATTCTGTAGACACTAATACACATAAATACAGATATTTATCCTTCCTCTTCGGAAATAACTTTGTGGGCTTGAACTCCCCTCTAGCTGTTCTTACTTTGTCTCTGATGCTCTCCCAGCACCCCGCATCCTACTCCCCAGGCAGAATTCACCGGTCCCTCACCTATGTCCCCTGGCCCCTTTTCCCACACTCACCCCACTGTATTATATTTACTGGTTAACAAGTTGGTGTCCCTTTCTAGAATGTGAGAATAAAGGCAATTTCTTATTCATCTTTGTATCCTGAACACTTAGCACAATGTTTGACACACAGTGGGCACTCAGAAATATCAGTCAAAGGAATCGATTTAACACTAAGTGTTGAATACTTACTATGAGCTGGGTGTTAGGGACACAGTGATAAGGAAGTAATAAAGAAGGCTCCCCTCAAGGAGCTCAGAGTCTTGGTGGGGAGGGGCAGACAATTAGGGACCGACGGTCTGGTAAGTGCTTTGGTGGGTCAGAAGGGCATCCCGAAGGCACCTGGTCTGGGGAGGGACGCTCTGGGAAGAGGTGGCATGTCAGCCAAGACCTACGGAAGAGGGGGGGTATCTGGGAGAAGAAGGAAGAGCTGTCCCAGGCATATGCAGAGGTCCGGAGGTGACAGAGACTACAGAACGTTCTACAAACTATCACAGCATAGGTCAGTAGGGCCAGAGCATAAAGCATGAGATGTCACCGAGTAGCAGAGGATAAAGGTGGGAAAATCAGCATGGATCAGACTGTTCCTCCATTTATGCCATCAGTGCGCACCTCGGAGGTGAGCACCTTCTCTCTGTGATGTACTGTGCAAGGGGGCTGGGCCAAAGTGGTGAACAAGACATACGGTCTCTGCCCTCGTGGAGCTTACAGTCTAGAGGGGAAGAAAAAAGTAAACACAAGAAATACTTTAAAAATGCACTAAGGGCTACAAATGAAACTAATCAGAGTATAGACAAAGAATATAATAGGGGCAGGGAAGCTTTGACGTGAGAGCGATGTGAGACCCAAGGATGGACAAGCACTGGCCATGCGAAGAGCAGGCAGAGAGCCTCCAAACCCAGCGGCCAGTATGTGCAAACATCCTGGGGCAGGAAAGAGTGTGGCCTATCCACGGGCTTGTCAGGGTGAAACAGAGCGAGAAGCGGAAGAATATCGGCTAGGACGGGGTTGGTTACAAGCAACAGAAGTCTTCCTGAAAGTAACCGGAACCAAAAAGACATCTATTATCCCACTCAAGGGAGATGGTCGATTACAGGGTGGATTCTGCCATTCAACCATGTCTTTGAGGACCTGCCCCACCCCACCTGCTACCCTCAGTGTTGGCATTGTCTCTCCTCGTGCTGTCCAGGGCCACATCCTCACCCAAGTCCTAAGAAGCAGGAAAGGTGCCACGGAGGCATCACCCCCATGCACAACTCTCATGAGGACAGCACATCCTTCCCACACACGGCCAGCAGACATTCCTTAAGTCCCAAGGCACAGAACCAACCACACACCCACCCTGACACCAGTCACTGGCAATGGAGTCACGGCATTACCATGATTCGCTCAGACTCACCATGATCACCTCCTGGAGCGGAGGTGGAGGGGAGAAGGGCTCCTCTCCCCAAAAATATCACCACCTCTTTCATGAAAAATTCCCCCAGCCTGAAATGAACAACCAGGCCTCTGCTATAATGGAAGATGGGAGGAAGGGTTGTTGGGAGGACAACCAATCAAGAAGAGCACGTTAAGCTCAGGCTGGGTAATTTCATGGATGGGCCAGATCATACAGAGCCTTATAAGGCATCGCAAGGAGTTAGGACTTTATTCATTATCCTTAAAACCACTGAAGGGTTCGAAGCACAGGAGTAAGTGCAAAATCTTATGTTTTTAAAACGCTGTGCTCTGTGAAGACCAGGAAGCAAAAGTGGAAGTAAAGAGACCAATCCGAAGGTGACAGTCCTAGGTCAGAAAAGAGACAATCGGAAAAGAGACACTGGTGCCCAGGACTGGTGGGTGGCAGGCCGGGGGGGGGTGGTGGGAGACGGGTATAAATGTGAGACACGCAGGAAGCAGGATGTGGTGGGATATGAGATGTGAGGTGAGACAGGAGAAATCAGGGCTAACTCCCATGTTTCTGGCCTTGCAAACTGGTGGATGCCATTTACTGAGATGGGGAAGATCTAGGGAGACACCGATTTGGGAAAAGAAATCAAGAGTTTGCTTTGTTGGGGTTTTTTAAATACATATGTTTGCAATACCTGTAGGACGTTCAGATGAAAAATCCAAGTACACAGAGAGAATTACAAGACCAGAGATCAAGAGAGAACTCTGGAAGTCATCACTGTATAGATGGTATCTAAAGCTGGTAATCAGTGAGCTCACCTCGCAAGAACACAGAGCACAGAGGTGAGGACAGAGAAGAAGGCTTGGGGCCTACACTTGGGACCTCCGATGTTTAGACAAGAGTAAAGGAGGAACAAGCAGAAGGGGTGGGAAGGGAGCCAGGGGAGTGCTGTGTCCAGAGCTGGGAGAAAGGGTCTCCAAGCAGAAGAGGGTGTGGAATGCTGTTGAGAAGTCAAGATGAGCCCCGTCCACAGGACTGGGCCACGTGAAAGTTACCAGTGGCCTCCACAAGCGGGGGGGGGGGGGGGGGAGTGGTCAGGACAGAGGCCAGACTGACGTGGGCAGGAGCGTGACTGGGAGGTGAGGGAGTGGGGGCTGAGTGTGCCCACAACACTTCACAGTTGCTGGGCCAGGAAAAGGAGCAGAGCTGGAGCAGACACTGAGAGAGAAGGGGCAGTGGCAGGAGGCTTTCTCAGAGATGACGGATGAGAGAACATGCCGGAAGACTGCTGGACCCATCCCAGGGGGAGGTGGGCGAGAGGCTGACAGGCTATGATCCTGAGCATGTGTGGGAGGACCCGCCCTTGGAGTTCCAGCAGGGACGTGTGAGTGAGATCGGGGCGGAGAGATGAGGGCACTCCATCCCAGGCCTTCCGTGGCCTCCTCCAGCTCTGGGGTGAGGGGCTGAGCTCGGCCTGAGGGTGCGGGGGTGAGCAGGGAGGTCCCAAGTGAGAGAAGGTAAGAAAGGGAGCCTCAGGGAGCAGAAAGGGAGTCCACCAGAAAAACAGCTTATGATAGAAAACCCTAAAAGGCCATGATCTGAACTCTGATTTTTCAGCTGGTCAATCTCCCCCCATAGCCGAGGGGGTGTGGCACCGAGTAGGGGATCAGTCGGGAAAGGGGCACAGAGTTCATCATTAAGAAGAAACGCGTACATTTCTGTAGGAATCCCTGGCAACCATCTCTAAAAGGGTGTGTGGGGCCCTGTTTGGCGAGCCAGACAGCATTTCCCCCAGGGCTTCCATACAATTTCTGAGATGCTTCATCTTCATTTCTGAAGGATGTGTAATTGGCACCGTTCTTAAGCTCGAACATAAAGTTTCCCTGTCCCTAAAGCCCCTCTGTCAAGTACTTAATGACCTGTAAACCACTTACAGAACCTATCAGCAAAACCTTCAGTAAAGAGACTTTTTTTTTTTTTCGGGTAACACCAACAGCCTTGACTTAGTGGGTTTTCCTAAAGAGAGGCCCACCTGCATCCTGGGAGCTCTGTGGTCACAACAAGCACAGGTGGCTTGTACTGATAGCTCCTATTTCCTGGGACACTGACACACATCTGCTCAAATTAATTACTCTTCCAAGATCTCTCCCCTGACTCATCTGATGGGAACAGGAGCTCCCGCGCCAGCAAATACAGATGAGGAGGGGGAGCTCGAGGGGGGGCCCAGCACAGGCACTGTACAACTCAGCAAAATGGAAACGTCAGCACTTTGCTGGCACCAAAAACATGTGTCAGTGAGCATCAGTCCAGAGGCAAACAGCAAGGCCACGTGGGACGAAGACAGGGGAGAGCTATGTGTGACTGCCCCGGCCCAGAGAAGAGGTGGCAGTAGAGGGAAGGGAGGGAGGAGAAGGGAGCAGGGGGTGCACCCCGATTATCTGGGGTTCACCCTTCCAGCATGTTCTTAGCCTAAACTCCTGACACGGTCAGCGCTCTGGCTACGAGGAGAAGCTATCGAGAGGAGGGGTGGGAAGTGACACGGACCTGCACAGACTTGTTTAGGATGGCTCTCATGATGCATTAGCATCCCTGCCCGGCAGGGGCACAGTCCGGCCCAGGCCCGCCTGCCAGAGCCCAGCTGGAGGCTTGGGAACAGAGGCAAGAGAGCCCAGTTCCCAGATACGGCCGGATCCTCCAAGTGCGGTGACTTGCCTCAGTTTACCCCTCCAGACAAGAAGGAAGCACGTGAAAAAGCCAGACCTCTTGCGATTTAACCTCTGAACTCACCACCTCTTGGCAATAACCAGCCCAATGTGGGACTGTCTCAAGCCTTAGGTCGGGGTCAGGCAACAGAAAGCCAGGGAAGGGAGGGAGGAAGCTGAGGAATAGTTACAACAAGGCTCTTAAAAGTTCCATAACCTCTCAACATCTTCCTACAACCAGCCCATAAGATAAAGATAGTGGTACCCACCTTGGGGGCCACTGAAAGATTCCAGAATGTGCATAAATCGCCCAGCGGGTGCCTAGAGAAAGGACCTGTGGCACAAAGGACCTAAGATCCCACTGACATGGGTCACTCAGTCATGCATGAGTCACTCTATGGTCAGATTTGGGGTTCCCAAGAGGAGACCCGAATCAAGTCAAGGGAAGAAATGAAGCACAGGTATGCACCCACTTTCTACTCTCCAATCGAACTGAGCGCCAATTGTACTTCAGGCCCTGTGCACAGCCTAGAAAAGCAGCAGTGAGGGAGACAACTGCCCAGCAGCCCGTGGTACCTGGACATCAGGGTGCAGGGAATCCACACTAAGAATTCATCTGGGACCACAGACCTAGGCCACCGGGCTGATCCACACAGCCGAGGGCCCCTTCTGAGGAGGAGAGCAGAGCCTGCAAGATGACTTCATTCTATTTCCCTGGGAAAGGCCATCTGAGGCTGTGAGGAAATGTTTACCCACACCGGGTAAACTCAAGAACTGTGGTGTTAGGGCCCGTGGGTAAGGGCAGGCCTGCTGAGAGGAAGCAGGGGCAGGGTAAGGGGCAGGCACCGGGGTGGAGTTGAAACACAGAAAAGAGAGAAGAAAACGCCAATGGGAATTAATCCTTTATGGATGAAAAGGCCACTGAGACCTCCTCGCCCCAGACCTTGACCTTCGGTATAGGTACATCCTTGAACTGGCAAGATGCATCCGTAAGAAAGACCAGGGTCCTAGACTCTGGCTCCTTGGCTACGTGACCCTGTGCCCCTTACCTCCCTCTCTGGCCTCAGGGGTTTGGGTAGAATGACCTTTGAGGCCCCTTCCTGCTCTGACCTTTTAGGAGTGAGGGAGACAAAAGCCCTTACATGTGAAAATGCCAGCCGCTCAGACAGGGCTGTGTATGGGTCCCTCCGGCCCTTTTGGCTATCAATACCTTTTAAATATATATTAAAAGAGACAAATGTGCTCTGCCCTGAGGACAGCTGTGATTGTGGACCAAGGGGCAAGGCAGGCGGGGGGGGGGGGTAAGAGGCCCAAGGAGATGCTTTATGGGAAGGGTTGTGTTTTATCTCCTGAGATCCCCCCCACAGGCAGGAGAGCAAACAGGAAATGCTCCCAAAGCGGAAGGGTCCAAGGCTCAATGCCTCTGTGCATGTTTCAAACATTCTGAGCTCTGTCCTCCAGCGGCTGCATCCAATTCAAGAGGCTTGAGAGAACAGGGTAGCCAGCACTGAGAAAGTTCCAGTGGCCGAACCAGTAGGAGTTCCCGAGACTTTATCTTGGGCCCAAAGCAGGTGTCTCCAATCTGTCAAGCCCTCCCTAGACAGGTCTTCACTATTTTGAAGATGGCCAAAGGTAGGATTGTGAGCTCTGCCAGGAAGAGGCCAGGCACTGAACACTACAGCCTGCAAAGTGCTTTGTTTGGTCTGGGCAATGAGTTAAAATTACATAGTACAGTGGCTCTCCCAGACCAGCAGTGCAAATATTACCTGGGAACTGGATACAAATGCAAATTTCCTGACTCTCTACTGAATCAGAAACTCTGGAGGTGGGCCCAGCAATCTGTGTTTTCACCAGCCCGCCACATGATGAGGATGCTTGGTGAAGCCTGAGGACCACTGAGGTAGTGGAACTGGAGAGGGGTCATTCTCGGGCCCAAATACAAGCTGTTTAACAAGCATTGCCTTCCGCTTGGCCTGCCTGTTGTATTTCTGTTACCAGCCAGCTGGGCCCCATCCTGTGTCTGTCTTTGGGGACCCTTGGCAGAGAAGGTAGTTCCAAACTGAGCAAAAGCTCTTGGTGACCAAATGCCCATTAACGGATAAATGGGTAAACAAAATGCAGTACGTGCACACAACGGAATATTATTCAGCTTTTAAAAGGGAGGACCTTGAATGCATTATGCTGAGTGAACTAAGCCAGATACAAAAGGGCAAATACTGTATGACCCCACTTCCATGAGGTAGCTAGAGGACTCAAATCTATAGAGAGAGCAGAAGGGTGACTCCAGGGGCTGGGGGAGGGAGGAATGGAGAGTTAGTATTTCATGGGTACAGAGTGTCAGGTGGGAAAGGTGAAAAAGTTCTGACGATGGATGGTGGTGATGGATGCACAGCAAAACCTCTCTGATTCATCTACCCATATCTCCCCGTTATTTCCAGAATAAAGGCCCGACTCCCTTTAATTTTTTTATTGTGGTAAAAAACACATACCATAAAACTTATCATCTTAACCATTTTAGGCACAGTTCAGTCGTGTTGTGAAACAGATCTTCAGAACTTTTTCTTCTTGCAGAACTGAAATTCTATACCCATTAAACAACTCCCTTTTGCCCCTTTTCCCCAGCCCCGAGTAACCACCATTTTACTTTATTTATCTATGAACTTGACTATATACCTTATATGAATGGAATCATACCATATTTATCCTTTTGTGACTGGCTTATTTCACTTAGCGTAATGTCTTCAAGGCTCATTCATGTTGTAGCCTGTGACAGAACTTCTTTCCTTTTTAAAGGCTGAATAGTATTCCATTCTATGTATCTGCTACATTGTGTTTATCCATCCCCCCATCAACGGACATGTGGGTTGCTTCCACCTCCCCACTATTGTGAATAGTGCTGCTATGAACACGGGTGTGCAGATATCTCTTCAGATCCTGCTTTCAATTATTTTTGGATATATAAGCAAAAGTGGGATTTCTACTTTTAATAATAATTCTACTTTTAATTCTACTTTTAATTTTCTGAAGAGTCACCATACTGTTTTCCCACAGTGGCCCAGCGACAGTGCACAACTCCATATCCCTGACAACACTCACTTTTTCTGACAGTAGCCATCCCAATGAGTGTGAAGTGGTTATCTCATTGTGGTTTTGATTGTACTTCTGATGATTAGTGATATCAAACACCTTTTGATATGCTTACTGGTCCTTTATCTTTGGTGAAATGCCTGTTCAAGTCTTTTGCCCATTTTTTAATCAGGTTGATTTTTTTTGTTGTTGCTGAGTTGTAGTCCCAACCTCGACAAGAAACCCAAGGCCCTTCCAGATGGCCCAGCCAAACTTTCACTCTTATCTCTGATTATCCCCCACACCAACGGTTCTCAACAGGGGGGCGCCTTTGCACACAGATGTCTGGCGAGTCTAGAGACATATTTGGTTTTCACAACGTGGGGGCTGGAGGGCTTGGATATGAGCAGCATCTGGTAGGTAGAGACCAGAGATGCTGTGGAGTACCCTACAATGCCAGGGCGGCCCCCATAACAAAGACCCCTCTGACCCAAAATGTTGAGAACACTGTCCCGTACTATTCCCTGCCACCAAACTCTTCCATTCATTATTCTAAACACTTTGCCCTTGGTTTACACCCTTGACCTCCTGGACTGCCTCCCAGGCCACCCCACAGACTGAATCCTGCAAACCCCACTCCTGCTGTAAGGCCTTCCTCACTGGCTAGTTAAGTCACAGTAACTCCCTGCCCTCTGAAAACCTGCTCCATATTAGCCAGTAAAGACCTTGTATAATGCTCGTCGCCACCCGCTCCAGTGAAACCCTATCCCATTCCATGCTTACACATGGTAGGTACCAGGTATGCAATTACTGATGCCAGGCAGTAAGAAAGGGAGTTGACTGGCAGGGTGGTCACCTCACCTTAACATTTCAACACCAAGAACACAGTACTCCAAGAAGCTTCTGCTCTAACAGACCCCAAATCTGGGCACTAAGAAGCCTGAGGACCAGAAGCATGCAGAGAACCCCACCTAAGCTATTTCATCTCCCTCTGGATTCTGGATATCCCCAAAAGCAGGCCAAGTCCAGCCACATATCAGCAGAGATGGGTGCTCCGAACGTCTGTCTTGCTCACCTCCAGCCGCCTGCCCTCTTGAGTCTGCACGCCCATAGTCTGTGTACTGAAGCTCACAATCGAGGGTGATACACTGAATTCAGGAAGACAATTTAGCAAACACAGCAGCCAAGTGACTGCCAGCGGTTTTCCTACAGAGCCCTGCAGGGCTGGAACAATTATACCATATCAGTTTGGAATTAGAAAGATCTCTTACTGGGGCGCCTGGGTGGCACAGCGGTTAAGCGTCTGCCTTCGGCTCAGGGCGTGATCCCGGCGATCTGGGATCGAGCCCCACATCAGGCTCTTCCGCTATGAGCCTGCTTCTTCCTCTCCCACTCCCCCTGCTTGTGTTCCCTCTCTCGCTGGCTGTCTCTACTCTGTCGAATAAATAAATAAAATCTTTAAAAAAAAAAAAAAAAAAAAAAAAAAAAAAAAAAAAGAAAGATCTCTTACTAATGCAGCTAGCGGCTCCAACAGCGACATCCTTGTCCAACAAGGCCACGCTCCACCCACTCCCTTGGAAAGGCAACTCACCAGCCTCTGGCTGCCTGCTCCCTCCCCCTGAAGACTCACCGAGCACCACAGCTAACCAGTACCTGGCCCAGTAATCCAGACAGCACGAGACAAGGTGGACCTGGCTGTCGAAGCCAGCAGGCCAGCCCTACAAGCAGGATCTAAGATGAATGAGCTGAGCCTGAACTTCAATCCTGAGCAGCTCCTAACTTGCTCGCTGGCACCCCTCCCTACCTAGAACCCCACTCTGGAAAGATCAAGGTACTAACTCCATATGTCTAATACTGTGCTAAGCGATTCGCATATGCCATCCTATTAGATATCATTATCCCTATTTTGGGTGTCAGAGACTTGAAGTAACTTCTCCCAGGGGACAGAGGCAATAAATGGCAGAGCTAGGATTCAAACCTTGAGCCATCTGATCCAAAGCCACGTTGTTCTCGCCCTGTGACATTATAAGAATCCTTTCTCCGTATCAAAATGGCTCCACGGTTCCCTCCAACCTTTCATTCCCGCCAGCGCTGCCCTCCCCGGGGGCCTCTCACCCCTGATTGTCAGTGTCATTACATTAGGCTTCTTTTCACTCCAGCTCCCATTATATCATCTCAGCCTGGCACTGTAAAGCAGCCCCATCATAAACATCAGCTTGATTATAAGCAGAGACTGTTGCCTCTGATAAATAAACATGCGTAATGTATACAGAGGGAGAAAGAGACACCTCTATATTTTCAGTTTTGTAAAGACAAATTGCCTCGATTGCTTAATCAATAAAAATGCCTCTCTAACTCCTACTGTTATTACAAAGCAATTTCAGACAGAGTGAAAAAGAAGCATCACATCTGTATTCCTGTCAGGACAGACAGGGTCTGATTAGGCCGACACATGAAGGATCAGACCCAACAGCCGTCCACGGACGGCCTGTGTCTGGTCCCCCCTCGATGCAGTACCTCGGTGGAGAGGGAGTGAGCGGGTGCCTTGATTTCAACCGCACATCAGGTTTGCAAAGCACAGAGAGAGTCATCTAAATTGTGGGGTTTGATCTAATCAGGGATCCCAACGGACACACTCTACAGGTCAGAAGAAGGGTAGCCTGGCTGGCGGGCCAGAAGGAGGGAGCACTAAAAGAGAAGTGCACTTGTCCTAAAGGTCCTCACTGTCCCCTCTAACTTCCCACCCCCCTCCACCACTGCCAAGACATCAGCTTCTCATACTCAACAAACTCCTCCTCCCTGACATTCTCCCTTCCTGTCTCATGCCCCCCACTCCTCACCATGGCCCTGGTTATGTACCTGAAACAAACATGTGAGGGCAGAGGCATGGTCACGACTTCACAGAAAGTCTGTCATTGCTTCACCCAGTGTCTCCATGAGAAAGTTTAAACTCTTCTCTCTATATAACGCTTCTTCCTGAGTTGGCCTTGTCCTCTTCCAGACTCACCCCCTCCCCATCCTCCTAACCTGTGCACCTTTCCCCTGGCTGCTGCAAACTCTGCAGTTTCCTGAAGACCCTGCGTTTCATACTCCTACACCTGTGCACATTCTGATCCTTCCCCTGAAATGCCATTCCCTGGGTCTGCTCTGGGCAAATTCCTACTCACTAAGACCCACTCACCTCCTCTAAGGCCCTTCTGTGCTCCCGCCCTTACTCCTTGCCCCAGAGCCCTGCCACCCCTCGCACAAAGCTCTATTGCTGCGCTCAGCACATGGCACTCTCAATGTTGGCTTACCTGTCTCTATGCACCAATGACTTGCAAAATCTGTATCTCCAGCCTTTACTTCTGTCCTGAACTCCAGACTCCTTCATCAGCTCTCTCCTTGCCAAATGCTCTTATGTCTCATGGGCTTTTCCAAAACATAACTCCCAACTCCCAAATTTGTTCTCCTCTATGTTTCCCCATCTCAGAAAATGGCACCATAATCCAACCAGATGCTTGAGCCAAAACTCAGTCATCCTTAATTCCTCTTTTTCCCTCATGTTCCACATCCAAACACAAGTCCTATCAATCCTAGCTCAAAAACATATCTAATATAAAAGAAATTCAGTGGAAGAAGGATAGTCTTCTCACCAAATGGTCCTGAAACAACTGGATATCCATTTGCAAAACAAAACAAAACACACACAAAAAACCCAAAAAAACAAAATAAACCACCTTAACCCATACCCTTCACCATAAAAAAATAATAATAATAAAAATAAAAGCTCAAAATGGATCATGGACCAAACTATAAAATCTAAAATTATAAAATTTCTGGAAGAAAACGTAGGAGGAAATATTTGTGACCTTGGATCTGGCATTGAAGACTCAGATACTCAGATATAATACTAAAGCACAATCCATAAAAAAAAAACCTGACAAATTAGACTTTATCAAATTAAGAACTTCTGCTCTCACAAAAGGTACTGTCAAAAAAGAATGAAAAGAACACAAAAGAGTTGAAAACAGGGTCTCGAAGAGAGATGCTTACACCCAATTTTATAGCAGCATGATTCACAATAAACAAAAATCGTAAGCAAAGGGTGCCTGGGAGGCTCAGTCCAACTCTTGTTTTTGGCTCAGGTCATGATCTCAGGGTCGTGAGATCAAGCCCCACATCAGGGCTCCACTCAGCAGGGTGTCTGCTTGCGATTCTTTCCCTCTCCCTCTCCCCCTGCTCCCAAATGTGTGCACACACTCTCTCTCTCTCTCAAATAAATAAAAATCTTTAAAAACTGTAAGCAAAACAAAAAAAAAATCTTTAAAAAAAAAAACAAAACAGCGGTTAAGCATCTGCCTTCGGCTAAGGGCGTGATCCCGGCGTTATGGGATCGAGCCCCACATCGGGCTCCTCTGTTGTGAGCCTGCTTCTTCCTCTCCCACTCTCCCTGTTCCCTCTCTTGCTGGCTATCTCTATCTCTGTCAAATAAAAAAATAAAAAAATCTTTAAAAAAAAAAACTGTAAGCAAAACAAATGTCCATTGACATATGAATGGATAAAGAAAATGTGGTATATACATACACCAGAACATCATCATTCAGCCTTAAAAAGGAAGGAGAATCTGGCACATGCTATAACATGGATGAACCTTGAGGACACTATCTTCAGTGAGATAAGCTAGTCACAAAAGGATAAACACTGTGTGGTTCCACTTAACGAGTAGCCACATTCAGAGAGGCAGAAAGAATGGTCTTGCCAGGGCCTGGGGGAGCAGGGAATACGGAGCTGTGGCTTCAGGGGTGCAAAATTTCAGTTCTGAAAGATAAAAAGAGCTCGAGAAACGGGTTACACAATAATGTACCTATATTTGGTGGTATGGTACTGTACACTTAAAAATGGCTAGGATACTGCATTTGTGTTATGTATATTTTACTATAATTTAAAAACATAGGAACTACAAAATCCGGTCCATCAAGATAAGATTCTCATAGAGCCTGTCTTCTGAAACCATGTTCTCAGTGACAACAGAGGAGTGGTCTGTCATAGAAGAATTATGTTTGCTTTAGTCTTTGTTCTATTTTCATAAATATCCCTGGTCTTGTGATTTAAGAGAAAGCGAGCGAGAACAAGTGAACATGAAAGGAAGGACAAGCCACAGAGTGGGAGAGAACCTGTGCAAATCACATCTCTGATAAAGAACTTACATCCATAATATATAAAGAACTCCCAAAACTCAAAAATAAGAAAACTAACAAGCAACACAAAAATGTACAAAAGGCTTGAACAGATACTTCACCCAGGAAGATGAGGGATTGCAAATAAGCAGATGAAAAGACACTTACATCATTAGTCCTTGGGGACATGCAAATTAAAACCACAATGAAATAGCGTTATGTTATCTATTAGAATGGAGGAAAAAATTGAATTTTTTTTTAAAAAAGGACAATACCAAGTGTTGGCAGGGATTCAGAGCAACTAGAATTCTCATACGCTGCTAAGTGGGGATGCAAAATGGTGCCCTGTAAAACAGGTCAAGGGTTTCTGACAAAGTGAAACCTACATTTACTGGATGGCCCAGCAATTCCATTCCTTGGTATTGACTCAGGTGAAGTAAAAACTCACGTTTACATAAAAACCTGTACTCGAGGGTTTACAGCGGCTTTACTTGACATTGCCAAACATGAAAAACAGCCCAAATGTCCTCCAAGTGGTGAATGAATAAACCGGTATTTTCACAGAATGGAATGCTACTCAGCAGGAAGAAGTGAACTGCACATTTATACCTGCACCCCCACACCCCACACACGCTCTCAGCTCCATTGCACTAAGGGAAGGACCACACTGTGCAAAGCCTCCAAAAGCCACATCATATCATGTTATTCCATTTACATGACTTTTTTAGAAGAGGCAAACCCCTAGGGACAAAACCAGATCAGTGGTTGGCCAGGGGTGGGAGGAGGGGCTGACAACGGGCACAGAGGAATTTATGAGATGACGGGAAGTGATGGGAACGTTCCGTATCTTGAGTGGCTCTGGTCGCACAGTGTGTGCATTTGTCAACATGCACGTGATGCATTTTAGCATATGTGAAGTGTACCTTCATCGGAAGAGGAAAGCCCATGTATCTGGATCCCACCCAACAGACGTCTATCCGTGCCAGGGCCGCCCTCCATCCAAGCCTCTGTCAGCTCGAAGCCAGGCTGCTACGTGTCACTTGTTAACTTTTCCTTCCCTATAATTTATTCTTAAAGGACAGTCAGAATTACTTTTTTCAAATATAAATCAGATTATGTCACTCCCTGCTTAAAACTCCACTCTCTTCTCATCTCACTTGAGAGTAAAATCCAAATTCCTGCCCGGCCCACAAGGCCATGCCTGGAGCTCTGGCCTCGCCGCACACCCTCCCCTTTGTCCGCCATAAGCCGGACACTCTGGCCATCTTTCTGTCTCTTGGGGACATCAAGCATGCCCAAGTATTCCATTCATAGAATACAGGGGGGATTTTGCTCCAGCTAACTCCCCTCACCCGAAAGGCTCTGCCCTGACCGCTGTGTGGAGGGCTCCTTCTGACCTTTCAGGTCTAAGCATAAAAATGTCACCGCCTCAGAAAGATGCCCCGTCAGTACCCCCTGCAAAGCCCCCCATCTCATCCTGCACCCCCGCACCTCATCCGTCGCCATGACACGTATCACTTCCTGGTCATCCTCACTCCGGTAGGGGGCCAGCACGCCAGCCTGAGCATCTGCAGAATCCTCGGGACCAGGGGCAGGGCCTGGCACACAGTAGGTACTCCACAAATGCTCTATCTTCCGGAAGGAGTCTGCCTCTGAGCCTCAGACCCAGAGAAAGCACGGCACCGCCTGAGGGATGTCCCACCCTCACCCCTGCTCTGGCCGGAACCTGGAACTTGACCCGGGGCTCCAACCCAGCCACGGGGGAGCTAGTGGCCTTAGCAACCCTCTCCACCTCTCACTCTGGGTACCTGAGGGGATGGGCAAAGTGGGGCCACGCAAGAAAGGAAGGGATACATGGCAGGCGGTGTAGGGGCCTGGCGGCAGGTTGGGCCCAGCCCCACGTCCTGTGGGGCACCTCCCAAATCGTTCTCAGGTTCCAGAGGCTGATTATGCCAGCTTGCACTAAGAGCACGCCTGTGTCTGACCCTGCATTAGACACCTCTTCTACAGAACGGAGGGACGGGGGCTAACATCAGCTTACTGGTATGTCCCCGTTGTCTCCTGAACCCCCTCACAACCCTGGGAGGCTGGCAATGGCCTCCTCACTTCTGTGTGACCTCAGAGAGGTCACATGCACTGTAAGAGGCAGAGCCTTCTGGAGCCCACATCTACAGGTGGTTTCGGAAGTCAGATGCCTACGGGCGGCTCTAAACCCCCGCCTCTCTCCGGCTTCTTGGGAATCTTTAATCCAGCACGTTCTCAGCCCGAACGTGGAGGCGCAGACCAGAGAGCCCCAGAGGATTGTGGGCTGTGCCCACCTCTGTCCCTCCATGTTCTCATTTCTAGGCTCCTGTGGGTGTAGACTCACAAATGAGACCAGCCTTGACCAAATGTCCCTGACCTGGGGAAGGTAACCACTGCCCTTCAGTTCCCTGCCCCCAGCCTTACTTCTCTCCTTCTCCCCCTCTGCCCCCCCCTTTGTCTGCCTGTCTCTGATTCTTTGTCTCTCGCACGGGCATGCACACACAGGCACTCACCCACACGCCCTTCCCCAACTCACTTCCTTCAGCTGTTCAGCTCACTCTGCCAAAGGGATAGGATCCTGACAGATCAAGGCTCTGGAAAACCCACTGCGGGGTATCAAGGGAATCAAAAGGATGCCTGGGCTGCTGCGGCTGTGGTCCCCAGGGCTAGAGCCAAGGAGACTGTGCACTGCACGGGGGCGGATGGCCGCCTGGACCCTGCTTGGCACGGCGGTCCTCACTAAGCTCTCAGTACTGCTAACTACTCTCCGTGGGCTGCGCTGAGCACCGGGCCGCCGGTGGGGAGGGGCACTGTCCAGCAGCTGCTCCGGGGCCGCGCAGCCCAGGGGTGAGGCTGGGGAGGGCTGGAGAGAGGAGAGCAGGGACTGGCATAATTTCATGTCTGGCCTTTGCTAGCCGACAGGCGAAACGACTCTGTGCTCCCCTAGCTATCTGAATTAGTTGCATTTTACAACCCCCCTGTCTGGCAGGAAATGTCCCATTAAATCTTAATGATGTGCCTTCCAAGAAACTCCGGGCCCTCTGTCCCCTTGGAGGATGCCTCGCCCTGGAAGAGCAGAGTGGGACACTGGTGGGGGAAAAGGGAAAGATGCACACCGAGGACATGTGCCTAGAATGGGCTCCCAACCAGCCTTCACTGGGAGATTGTCTTCGGAACCCGAAGGAAGAAGGTCCTTCTAAACCAAGAGATCTCCCTCACCCCATTCAATGCTTTCCACAGGACCTCACCCCCTCCCACTCTCCTCTGAGGCCACAGCCCACTCACCTGCCCCCTGTCCATCCCAGGCTTAACGTCTCCAGGCTCCAAGTCCACAAGATCCAGAATTCGGGACAGAACTACACCCTGCCCCATTTCTCCATGTGTGTGGCTGAGTCTGGGGTAGGAATCTCTCTTTGGAAAAAAGATGCCACGTGACCTTCAGGATGATTCATATATTAAGTACCTGGATAAACAGTTTCTCCTATATCCTCATTATCACCTCTCTTGCTGTAGCTACAGTACAATATTTCTCTTTTATATCTAGAGTGGAAGATGCTTCTGGTGACTCCCGGGGAGAGGGGGAAAATGACAAGGAAGGAGAGGGAGCAGAATCTTCCCAGCTCCCCACCCCAACCTGGGCATGCCCAGCGGGAGCTAAGGTAAGCTCTTAAGCAGAAGGCTGAAGGTCACCTGGAACCAAACAACAACCAACCTTGTCCCCGGCCCAGCACAGGCTGGTAGTCACAGAGGGGCTTTGGGAACTCAGGCTCCCAAGGACCCATCCAGCTCCAAGAGCTCCCTGCATGACCTTGGCCTTGTCACCACTTGGTCCTGCCTCTCCAGAAGCACTGCCACTTGCCCCCGGCCAGCGTGGCTGTCCGTGATCATCAGAGCTATAAGCAAAGTTCCTCTTCACTGGCCTTGAATTAAACTCTGCACATTCTTGGCTGGACCCTTTCCTTCCTCTTCTCTCCCATCACGCATTCCCTTTGGCCTCCGCCCGCTCAGCTCATGAGAAAGCCAAGCACAGATGATCCCTCCCTGCTTCCTCCACCACCCCTGGCCAGTCAAAGCCCTCACCAAGAGCACCTGCCTCTCCAGACTCCCATCCCTCCCCTGGGAAGGGGGCAGAAAGGGAGGCCCTGTCATCCTGAAGAACAGCCTCACCCAGCAGAGAAGACAGACCTATTACCAACCTCCATTACTGCCACCCATTTTAAAGTTATTGTTGTGGATTCTTAAGATGTCAACAATGAGGAATCCTATTGTCCCACTAATTAATTCAGCAATCTCCCCGAAATAATAGGAGTTGTAATTGTAATTCCAAACGCACCCCTCGACCACTGGAATCAACTAATTAAACAACAATTAGCCAGCACCAGGCTTTCATGGGGAAGATGGACTATTCCTTTTTATAGCTACAATTAGGCAACACATTCAATAATCAGAATGAAATACAAATTTGCTCAGGAACCCAGGAAATTATGGCCATTCATACTTTGTTTTCCTATGGTGACTGCCTCAAAAACGCAAGGGGCTGCGTCTTCCAGCGGCAGCGAAATGCCATGTGGACCACGTTGGAGCCACTCTGCCCAGGGCCCCCCTCAGTAGCTTTCTGCTGCTCAGTTCTAAGCACATCGGGGCCTGCCAGCATCCCTGGCCGTGCCAAGCAGGGGGGCAGAGAGGCTGGTGGGGTCCGGAGGGAAAAGGGCAGAGAACCCGGCAAGAGCAGGCATTGTAGATACAGTTGTGTCTGGGGTAGGGTGTGAGGCACGATCACCCTCTCACGAGCACACCCCATTCAGAAAACCCTCGGCATCTCCTGCAAAAATGTCCCCGTGGGGAAGGAGAGCATGGAAGATGGTGGGAAGACCCAGGTGCCAGAGGGAAGTGATGCGGGTTCTGTGAGTAAGGTGTGAACGTGACATCAGGTACAAGGCAGTGGCTGGGCAGGGAGAGGAGAGAACAGGATGGAGACAGAAAATGGAAAGACACCCTCAGCCCGTCACAGGCTGAGCAGAAAACTTATACGCTCCAGATTTTGCAAAAAAATACTCATGTCCTCAAAAAGGAGCGAGCAGGGGCGCCTGGGTGGCGCAGTCATTAAGCGTCTGCCTTCGGCTCAGGGCGTGATCCCAGCATTCTGGGATCGAGCCCCACATCAGGCTTCTCCGCTGGGAGCCTGCTTCTTCCTCTCCCACTTCCCCTGCTTGTGTTCCCTCTCTCACTGGCTGTCTCTCTCTCTGTCAAATAAATAAATAAAATCTTTAAAAAAAAAAAAAAAGAGCGAGCAAAGGATCCCAGCATTAAGGTGCATAACGGAATCATCTTGGCTGGTCTGTCGGAGGGGTGGTGGCTCTGGCAGGGTCCATTGAGGCTGAGAAGGCTGCCGAGAATGGCACTCATTCGCCCCTTCCTAGAACCCACAGAAGGCAAAGTGGGGGCTACTCACCAAAAGCACAGGAGAGCTTTAGGAGAGATGCAAGGGAAGGGATTTCTTTGCAGAAGATGTTGGAAACTCCTTGACGGCAGGGACCCTTTCCCTGATGCTCAGTATGGACCTGGGCACACAGTAGGTGCTCAACAAACATGGGTTCAACAGAGGTGCCTGGTTGTGGGACACCCCTCTGCTCAGTGGGCACTGTGGGGAGACAGGGAAGAAAGAACCAGCGCCCTGCAGACTGGGGGAGTGCTTCAGTGGGGAGCAAGTGATGCTCTCGCAGTCTGTTCATTCATCATTCAAAGACATTTACGGGGCCTGTACTCCATACCAACTGCACGCCAGGCACCAGGGGTTCAATACGCACAAGACAGGCCCAGTCCCTGCATGGACAGAACCTATGGTCAGTCCTAGGGGAGTGGGACAAGCAAACGGCCAGGAAGAGCAAGAAATGCAGTGACAGGGAGGTGGAAGCTATTCGAGTCTTCACAAAGGAAGGATGTGAAGAGCGCACAGGAGGAAGCCAGGTGTCTCCATGTCCCCATCTGTGAAATGGGCGTAATAAGAATACAATGAGAAAAAAAAGGATTAAAGGAGGGCACCTGTGTAAGGTGTTCAAGCAGGCCCTGGTGCAGAGCACGCACTGTTCTAGTGTTTGAACATTGTCATTACCATCCCTCCGTCCTTCCCTCCCTGGAAGAAAACCTAGAACCATGGCATCCATCCTGCCCAGCGACTCCATCTTGGACACCTACACTGTCCCCCATCCGTTCAGGCACAAACACACAGCTGGCCCCCTGCTCCATTCACCCAGCACTTACGGAGCCCCTACCACACGCCTGGTGCATGCTAGGGCACATTTGGACGAGGGAAGACGATTCTGACTTGTTCTCAGGAAGCTTAAGATAAGGCTGCGGAGAAGACACGTAACGAAGAACTCAATCTTACATCGGGGAATCAATCTGGCCCTGGGGTTGGTCACGGAGATGAGAGGATGTGTCATAGGAGATGCTCTCGGGGCTGCGGCGCCCCCAATCCCTGAGCCGGTGGAGGTGGGTCAGCTGGAGTCCCAAGGCCTTACCATCAGCCGCTTCAGCCACCTTCCGTCCCGAACTCTGAGGGCGGAGGAGCTGGAACGTGAGCGCGGGCTTAGCTGTCAGGCCGGGCCACCCCACACAGAAGGGGCTGGGAGCGGGTCCTGAACCCCAAGCCCTGGACCTCTGTGGCTCCCTGGCTCCTGACTCCCGCTCATGCCCACACTGTCTGTGATGGCCAGGATCACGGCCTGCTGAGTCCCAGTCCAGTCCCAACAGCGCCCCTGCCCACTCCTGCTCTGCTCTCTCATATCCCTGCTCAGAACCGTTCTGAGTCCCAAGTGCTCCAGCGCCAACTTTCCATCCTCATGTCCACCTCCTCCTGCTCCCAGAGAGATAAGAGTTGAGCTGCTATCAGAGAACCCGCAAGCTCGAGCTGAAGATCGCTGAGCAGGGGCCCAGCGTCCTCAGCGGCTGTGGGGTAACATGGGTGAGTCTCGGGGCCCTGACTAATTCACTGACTCCCTGTTTTCTGCTCAACTTCTCCACAGCAGTAAATTGCCAAGGCCCTTTTCATCATGCCCCAGCTCTTGGAAACCATCAAGAGTCTGAGCGGGCATCCTCAGAAGCACGTTCAAGGGGAAATTTTCACGCACGCGAGTACTGGTTTATCCCCTGATGACAATGGCAGGATTAGCTTTATTGATCAAGCATCACCATCAACGACAAACATTTATGGGGCTCTCATTCTGAGCACACTGCCTGTTGTGCAGCCCCAGCCAGACCCGGAGGACCCCATACCGAGTGAGCAAAACCAACCAGGCTCACAGTCTTGGGGTGACTGCAATTTGTAAGAGGTCATGCGGCTTAAAATGCACTTTAAATACCTCAGACAGCAAGATGCTGTGATTTCATCACACCACAGCCCAGAACTTTTTTCAATCAAGAAGATACCATGGAGTGAGTGAATGAATGAATGAATGCGTAAACAGCATAGCATCACCTCCAACAGCTTTGGGCCTGATTATCTAATTTATGGATTACTGAGGCTTCTTCTTGTCTACCTTCTTGCAGAATATGTCGTGGCCTCATTTTGGGTCATTTCATAGCTAATTTCGATCTTAATCAGAAAAAGAGGGAGGGAGCAGAGGAAACATAAAGGGGAAAGGCACAAATCAATCCGCGTTGCTCCCTTGGCAGTTCAGAGAAAGGTTTAGTGGGAAGAAAGATGAAAACTAATGGCTAAAGCAGAGCTTGGGAATTATCTGTGCATTTTACTTATGCATGACTTCCAGCATGCACGGCCATCTTGCTTCCAGTCCTCCTAGAAAGCTTCCCAAGGAAGGCAATGCTTTAGGAGGGGAGGGGGAAGGCAGCCTCCTTCAGCAGGCCAGGCAAGGCCTCCCAGAGACAGCCCCGCAAAGTCGACAAGCTCTCCTGCCCTGGTTGCTACCATAACATGCTCTTACCTACTGAGCTACAAGGGACTTGATGGAGAGGAGCCTGACTTTCTCTCTATGTGCTACTCCTTCCCTTGCTTGATTCAGACCTGAACTTTTCCAGGCGAAGGTGACCAGGCATGTTGTAGAGGGGATCCCTTCCACTGACTTCCTGCCAGTTCAAAGGGGCCTGAGCAGGGCTGTGTGACAGACAAAGGGAGGCAGCAGGGATGCCCTTGATCCTTTTAACCACATTTCCCACCACTGACACCAAGCAGATCGGCCACCCAGATAAAACGCTAGGTCATCTCACAGTCCTAGGGGTTTCCCCCAGGAGACCATGCCCTCCCTGGGCAGGGCCCAGGCACGGGCGCAGGGTGCTGGGGACACGCGTATCCACAATGGGGCTGGCTAGGGAGGAAGGGGAGAAGAGGTGAGGTGCGTTGAGTGAGGCCAGATGGCTGATGAGTGGCGAGGATCAGGGAGCATGGAAGAAGACTCTGGACTTGAACCCACGGATCTGGGTTCAAGTCATAATTCGGCCCCTTACTAGTGTGACATGGGTGAGGGCCCTGCCTTCCTAGAAATCAAAATCCTTCAGCAAGATAAAGGAATAAGAAGAAAGACCGCAGGGGCTACAGAAAGCAGGAAATCCTACCCAGGGGAGAGGAGGCCGCTGTGTCCCAGGCGAGGAAGGCACCAGCCCAGGGTGCGAGGCCCACACCGCGGCCTGTCTTCGCCAGGACTTTGGTCACTGCACATCTTTTAAACCTGAAAAAATTCCTGGTAAATGTGCTCCATCAAAATAATGGAGCAAGCCAAAAAAGAAGAGGATGCGAGATCCTAGAAACAAGGAATGTATATTACAGAAAGGCAAAGGGATTTCCTGGGACCAGGGCAGAGGGAAGTCCTAGGGTCACAGCCGAGCCACAGGCCTAAGCACAAGCCAACCAGACACAACAGCGGCGTCCAGAAGCGAGGTCTCCGAGACGTGTGTCAGAACGGATGTCTGATGAGACTGACCCTCTGGAAAATTATTCTCAGAGGCTATTGGTAAGTACAATTAAAGCGAAAAAATTAAGCAAAACAAGGTGGTTATGAACTTCAAGAAAAGAAAAAAAAAGAAATATAACCATAATATAATAGTGAGCTGTGAATCACAGTCAAATAGGCACAATGTAAATCCTGAATATGGATTTACCTAGAATTTAAATACCCTATATAGAGGGTAAGAATCAGAAGGCAACTAAATCTTCATTAGCATAAATAGAAAGTCAATAGATAATATAATTAATGCATTAAACTAAACGAAGCATACATATTATTTAGAACTCTAGAGATATACAAATGACAGTAAGAAAGAGATAAAAAGTTGAAAGCCATTGCTTCGAAGAGGGGAGGCTGAGGGTTAGGGAAGGGTAGGGCAGAGAAATACTATCGTCAGAATCCTTATAAGCCTTTTGACTCATAAACTACTAGCAATTGTTACAATTATTTTTCTTATTGGTAAAATACATGAAATAAAATTTACCATCTTGATGTTTTTCAAGTGTGCAGTTGTCGTGTTACGTAAATTCACCATGTTGTGGACAATTAGGTTTCAAACTCCTCATACCCTGGCATTCCACGGTTGGCAGGAGAGGGAGGCTTTCCAGTGAGGCAGGCAGCAGGTTTTCTTCCCTGACCCTCGTTCCCTAAGCTTCATCTTCTCCCGCTTATGATTGCTGACATTGACAGGATGCTCTCAGAAACAGCCACCACCCCCTTTGAAGAATGCTTTGCTGCGGACACAGGTCCTTTGCCTCAATCCCAAACGCACAACTGAGACTGGAATGATTCAATTAGACTTTTCTAACAGCCTAGAAATAGGAAGGGGAAAGGAACGAGAGGGACACTCATCTACCCAACCTGGCCTTCATCGGTCCGCTCAGACCCTCTCCGAGATTCCCGCTTCACCCTTCCTAGCCCCTACCTGCCTGTATGAAGACAGTGCCATTCCCTATGCCTGGTTTCCTCCAAGTCTGTATTCACCAGTAGGGCCCAGAGTTTCTCCCCTGCCACCTTGAGGTCCTCTTGACCACTCCTGTTTCCTGGCTGACAACTTTCCTTTTGTCCCAGTGACCGACACTGTGTAGCATTACCCTCTTAGGGAAGCCCACAGCTCCTGTTCCAAACCAGAATTCAACACAAAATCCCCAACATTTACAAGGAGGACACCGACATGTAGAAACGGCCAGGGGAGTGGGGTAGTGGTGGAAGGGAGCCTCTTAACCCGGACAAAGCACTAAAGTTTTCAAAGCCTCAGTCTTCTCATCTGTAAAATGGGGAGGACAGGATCTGTTTCAGTCTCAGGGTGGTTATCAAGATCACACCAGAGGATGGATAAAAGGCAGCACTGTCAACTACAAAGTCCCTTACAAGTGTGAATTATTACAGTTAATGATACTTTTTGAAAATCCGCAGACGACAAAGAGATCTTTGAATGGCAGAAGGACAGTGCACTGACGTTGAAAGCCTCTACCATGGGTAGTCTCGTCCCAAGTTAACTGTGGGGTACTGTCTGCTTGGTGTCTCAGCCAACCACAGCTCTGCCAGCTGCCCCACCTGGAGCTACGGACGCCCCGGGCACAGGCCTTGATGCCGCAGGCAAATGGCTCCAAACACCTGTGCCACTTCCCCTTCATAAAATAAAATTGCTCACTAATGCTCTCCGGCTCCTTTCATACGAATGGCAACAGCCGTTGTTCTTATTGGATTGTAGATGAATCACTTGGAAAATATTTTTGGGCACATTATAGAGGCAATAACATAAAAGTACCTGGGAAATGGTTCTGTTTTGTTTTCCACTTTGCAAACCCAAACTGGAGCCTGGGGTTGTGTTACATATTTTTGTCCTCTCTCTCTCTTTTTTTCCAAACAGAAGTGCTTTGCTCATTTCCTCTACGTGCTAGGAAAAGGGACACATTAATCACTCCTGAGTGGGAAGTGAAACCCCTAAGAGGGTCTAGCTCAGTCTTTGGCAGGAAGAATTTGAGTGAGGGGAGAGGTCAGATTTAAATGTCAGCCTTCAACTCTAGGAAGAGTGACAGGGAGGACGGTGATGTTCGTCTCTGCCTCCACTGAGGACCGAAGAGAAGGAAATGGCAGGAGTAAGAAATCAGGCTCGGTCTGCAGATTTAGCTTGCAATCATCTTGAATAGACCCTATTTTAATAAAGCATGGATTTATCTGACGTCTGAGGCCTTACTCAGTAGGGAAGAATGTGCGGTCTGATCGCCCTTCTCAGTCACCTCCTGGCTCGATGACCCTGGACAGGTGGCTTAACATCTCTGGAACCCAGTCACTTCCTCTGAAAAGCAGAGTAAATATCTCCCCTAGATCAAAAGATCTTGAAATCCCCTTGAGTTCAAGGGCTATAATTCCTCACTCAAGTGACTCTACAAATGATTTTTTTTCCACCTTATCATTTGTCAACTGAAATCTGAGACCTAAGAGTAACGGGTAAGGCATAGGCTTTGGACTCTGGAGGACCAAAGTGCGAGACCAAGCTTGCCATTTCCCAAACCCTAGATGTAGGACTTAACCTACCTGGGCTTCACAAACGTGTCTATCACCAAAATGATAGCCATGGGCACCACAGCTAATGCACAGTGAACATGGCATCATGCCCCTTCCAGCTTGGGTACCAAAGTCGTCCCCCAAGCCCAGACGGGCCATGTGGCTGAGCTCCTTCCTCCACGATTTCCTGTCTTACTTTTTACTCCCTTTAGGAAAAGATGGCTTTGTCCATTCCCCACCAACTAATGTACTATTAGTTAACTTTTCTCTTGTGTCCAGATATTACCTCTGAATTGTAAGTGGAAACACCGAGATGTAAGAAAGAGCGGGGGGTGGGGAGAGGCAGGAGTCATTAATGAGACAAAGCTGGGAGCCAGACCCTGTATTTCTGCTCAGGTCTCATTAACCAGCGAAGGCTGCCCTGGGTTGGAGGCCCTCTTCCCCTACCTGTCCCTCCCCACTCTGTTCTCTGTTGTAACTCCTGCGATATTGGATCTGTTAAATGCTTTATATTCCGTTTGCCAACGCAGGGATGATTCAGAACAAGATTGGGTTATTACAAATTCAGGAGGCACTACACACGCGGCTGTCATGTTTCAGTTACCCTTTCTCTCAGTTTAATAAAATTTGCCACACTAATACAAAGCCATCTTTTATCGTTTTCCCTGCAGTTGTAACAACTTGTCCAGCTCCCTCCTGCTAATTAAAGGAGGAAGGGACGCGGCCGCTCATTGGAAAGCGAGTTTCCAGGGAGGCTGTCAATATCTTCGCAGCCACTTAGCTCCCGTTCTTCTGGTCCTTTAGCGACCCGCTCCTCCATGATACCAGCCCTAACGAGGTCAGCAGGTGGTGGCGACGAGGCAAGCGAAGCCGCGCTCGGTGGCTCGGCTCGGTGGCGGTGGCGGCCGGCTGCCTCCGCCCGCTGGCAGGAGAGCAGCACAGCGCTCCCCACGGGCTGGATGATGCCGGCTCCGCAGTCCGTCCTCCCACGCCTGCCCCAGCGTCTCCGCCTCCGCCCAGGACGGGGAGGGCAGCCGCTCAGACAGGGAGGGCCCCCCAGCCCTGCCCCGCCCCCGCGTGGAGCAGATCACCGGAAAGGGGGAGGAGGTGGGAGCGAAGGAAACGGGGGGTGGGGGAGAAAGGGGCGCTGTAAACAAAAAGCTGCCCTTGTGCGAAGTCCTGAGATGGGTCCAGAACAGCCGGCTTCCGGAAGGCCCACGCTCTGTTCGTCAGCCCACTCGGGAGCCTACAGGGAGCGGGACACAGAGCAGGGCGCCCGGCCCCACCTGTCGGGCTGATGACCTGCCCCTTCGGAATAAGGAGGCGCGGGCGCATTAGCATTCTGGGCGACGGCGGCCGCCCCTCGCGGGCCGGGCAAGCGCCCACGGGCTGTGGCTGCGGGGAGCCCCGGGCCTGGGGACCAGGGGACCCCCCACCAGGGGAGGGTAGGGAGCCGCCCCCTCCCGGTGTCCGGGTGGGGGTGGAGTGGTGGGGGAGACATCTGTCTCCTCTCTGGGTCCTAAGACCCTCCCCAACCATGCGCCGCTCCGACTGCACTCCTAGCACCAAGTCAGGGAATCGGAGCAGGCCGGGCCAAGGGCAACGCCAGGGCCGGGGGCACTGGCGGCGGGCACCCTGCCCACCCCTGGTCTCGGCCCGGCCCCCTGATTAGCATGCGGCGGCCGTCGCCCCCTTCCGTCGCCCCGCGCCGCTGCCCGGATTCCCGGGCCCTCTCGCCGCGCGCGCGCACACTAATAAGTTTACAAATGGAAGCCGGTGGCGCCGGTTGCAATAAAAGGCAGAAGCTCCGCTCGGGCGCTTCAATGAGAGCATTTTCCCCTGTAACAAGGGGCTGGATTCAGCTGCCTGGTGCCGTCTGAGCGGGGCGAGTTGCCAGAGTAACGAAGGCCTAGCGCACACGTGGTGAGAGGCAGCCAGGCGGGGGCTCCAGGCTCGCGGGCTCCAGGCTCGCGGGCTCCAGGCTCGCTGCCTCCGCCGCCATCCGCGCCCAGGCCCCAGGGCCCTTCCTTCAGCCAGCCTGGACATCGCCAGTCCCCACCCCAACTTGCACACTACACACGTTCTCTCACCACGACAACGACCCCCCCCCCACCCAGCCACCACCAAACCCCAACCCCAAGCCTTTCAAAGGCTCCCCGGGAGCTTGTATTGAATTCAGGAGACACGCCTGGCACACTTCCTCTGTGATGGACAGATAATGTGCCTGGCCCTCGGGCGTCCGTCAAGAGTCCAACCAGAATGGTGGCTGGTGCTCAAGGTGGGCCCAGGAGGCAGAACCCATCCCAGGTGTGGCAGGTGCCAGAAAGGGCAGATGGGGGTTCATAAATTCTCTGAACAGGAGGTGGGCTTCTCTGAGGCTCCGGGAAAGGAGGGGGGGTGGGATTCAGAGCCGAATAACCGAGTGCCACATCTAATTTCCTTGCATGGAGGACCAAAGGATAGAGTTCCCGAAGTGCTTAGGTCTGCTAACCTGAGAGAAGCAGCCAGCTAGATGGGGAACAAAGCCCACCCATCCTACCCTTAACCACCAGATGGCTGCCTCTGCTCCCTCCCAGGCCCTGGCCTAGCTTGGCCTAAGACTGAACTTAGTTTTTGGTCCTCAGTTTGTAAAAGTTCACATTTTACTCCAGAAAGTGAAGGTTGCCACCCACCCTGCTTTCTTCCCAGGAACCCAGAGATATAGGATAGGGGTTGTCTTATCTCCTTTTTACAAGCTCCTCCTTGGGCACCAGTTCATCCAGGCCCCAGAAGGGGTTCTCTAGAGCCCAGAAAAGCTGGGGTGTAGGGGAACTTGGAACTTAGAGCTCCTAGACTGGGGGCTTTCCAACAGCTGCCTTGCCCACGGCCATATGCTAGTAACCTAGAAGAAGCTAGGTCCAAGCACAGTGCTGGCTGGCCAAGCAACCCCTAGGCCATACAGGAAAAGAGGCCAATAATGACACCGTCCATATGTCCAATACAGAAAGAGCCTACTTCCTTTGTAAGGGACAAAGAAGGGGTTTGCCTGGAAGCGACTAAGAGGTGGGAGCTGGGCCAGCTGGGCCCCTGCCTGCATGACAGACATCTTAATAATCACATGCATCCCACAGCCCAGTGGTCCGAATGCATCCCCTTCACCCACACAAGGCCAGAACGGGGTTTGTGTCCACGGGGAAGACCCCCATGACCACCAATCAGGTGGGCCACACATATGTGCAGACAGGCTGCCCACCCTGGTCCCTCAGACCTGGCTCCTCCCTTCTCTACACAACACCGCCCCCCCCCGCATGTCTAATCAGCACTAAGTCCCATCGATTCTGCCTTCTAGAGTCTCACAAGTTTGTCCACTTGCAGACCTCGGTTTACGCCGACATTTCTCACAAGTAGCTGCCACAGCCTCATTCTTCTGCTTGCTACTACCCAGCCGCCCGACCTCCACCGGAGGGTCTCAACCTGTTCCCTTTTGGGTAGACCCTTGCCGTGGCTTCCTGGCGCCTTCAGCCTGACATACAAGGCCTTTCCTGTTTGATTTCTGCCACTTCTCTGGCTTCTTCTCTCTCCTTCGTACCTTAGTTCCAGCCTGCTTCCTGTTGCCTAGACACAAATTCCCACTCGGTTCTGGGTGTTGGCTGAAGCTCTTCCCTCAGGCTCACAACACCCTACCTCTGTTTCTTCCCTGCGCTGGCTCCTCTGCATCCTTCTGGACACAGCTTGGGCATCACCTCCTCCAGGAAGCCCTCCCTATTCCCTGGCCATCCATCCTAGACTGAGTTTGCCCCTTAAGCATACTCACCTGCTCTCCTTCTAGACTGAGCTTCTTAGGAGCAAGGTCAGACTCCCTGTTGAATTTTCAACAAGGCCTTATTGGCAAGTGATCCAAAGTGGTTAAAAGTCAGATGTGGGGGCACGTGGGGGCACCTGGGTGGCTCGGTTGGTTAAGCGTCTGCCTTGGGCTCAGGTCATGATCCTGGAGTCCTGCGATGGAGTCCCGCACCTGGCTCCCTGCTTCTCCCTCTGCCCCTCACCCCGCTCGTGCTCTCTCACTCTCTCTGTCTCTCTCTCAAATAAATAAACAAAATCTTAAAAAATGTATATTAAAAAAATAAAAGTCAGATGTGGGTTTGATTCTCAGCTCTTCCATCTGGGAAGGTCATATCTCTGAATCACAGCTTCCGTATTAAAACGGATAACAATATTATTTTGAGACTCTTGGGGCTAAATGAATTAACGTGTTTAAAGGATTTATTAGCACAATGCCCAATACAAGTAAGACAGTCTGTTCTCACTGTTACTTATATTTCCTAGGTATCTGGCATATCAGGAATGTTCCAACCGCTTACCCATGCATGAAACAAAGAACATGACGTGGATCTGAGTCTCTTCACCACCCCTGGCCCTTCTCCTCTAGCTAGGCTTTACTTTGCTGGTAGCCCTTTTCACGTGGGTCCCCCAAAACTGGTGACTAATTCACACTCCTAACACCACATGTATGCAGTTTAGTAGGCAAGAGTCAAGTCCTGATACGTGACCAGGTAAGAAGTCAGGAAAGCAACACACAGGAGGCTGAGAGTCTCTGGGCCATCCTGGGGCTGGGGGAGGGGAGACGGAGCTGCGGGGATGGTCTTGTTCTTCTGGAAGACAGAGGGTCCCATGTAAAGAGGCCTCACCCACACCTCCTTGTCTTTGCGGTTTCCTGACCCCTGGAGAATAATACATGTGCTGTCCCTCCGTGTGGTCCGGGAGATCCTTTCTCTACACAAGACCCTTTCACAGCTTTTGTCTTTGCTGGGGCAGGGGATGCCCAGAACGGGCTGCCCCCTTTCAGGGTGGCTCTCCAGGGGCAGAAGGAGCTAACGGAACAGGGGTGGCACAGGCTTCCTCTGAGGCGGGAGGAGGGCAGGAGGCCTCGCTAGTGGGCTGGGGGGTGGGCAGGAAGGCCAAAGTGAGAGGGAAAGAGGAGAAGGCTTGAAGCCCAGCAGGAGCGGGCCGGGTGCAGATCTAAAACACAAAGCGGGAAGCCTCTATCAAAACCATCTGAACTTCAAAGTCCGCCAGGCTGAGGACCAGCCTGCTCCCCACAGCCTCCACCCCCCAGGTCTGCTCCAGTCCCTGCTCCAAAGCAGCCTTGCTGCCGCTGGGAGCCCTGCGCTCTGCCCACCCTCACCCTGAGATCACACACGGGGGCTGGACCACATGCTCCCTCCGCGGCTGTTTTGCAATTTTAATTTCTCACCTTCCTAAACAGCCAAGATTTATGGCCTACTTGACAGAAATATTTAATTTTCCAAATGCCTATTATTCAAAGGCTGTGGAAATCTCCAGCCCTAACATTTCTGCATTAATATCCATCTAGCACTGAGACCAAATAAAGATGTTCCCAGAGGCATGGAAGAGGGGAAGGAGGAGGAGGAGGAAGTCCTGGGCAGAGAGGAATGGTCCCTAGAAAACCTTCCCAGCAAAGCTCAGACCGTCTCCACCACTCTCCCACCAAATCAAACGTTTAGGCTTCTCTGTCATTGTTATTAACATCCCTGAGCTCATTACGTGCCGGATACATGCTAAGCAATTGTAACAGCTATCTTGTCATTTAATTCACAATTCTATGAGGCAGCCACTATAATCATCCCATTTCTGAGGCAAGGAAAATGAGGCACAGAGTAATCGAAAATCACCCAACTAGTAAATGGAAGGGCTGAAATGAGTGCCCCAATTTTACCAAGTCTTACCCCACTATTGTACTGTCTCTTTTGTATGGAAATACTCTCTTGCTTTCTGAGGATACAACTACGATACATTCAATTTCATGCCCTATTTCATTAAATAGATTCATTGATAAATTCAGTGTGGGGGCAGCTGGGTGGCACAGTCGGCTAAGTGTCAGCCCTTGACTCAGGTCGTGACCCCAGGGTCCTGGGATGGAGCCCCTTGTGAGGCTCCCTGCTCAGTGGGGGGGGGGGTATCTGCTTTTCCCTCTGCCCCTTCCCCTCCCCACCCTCCTGTACCTGTGCCCGCACGCTCTCTCTCTCAAATAAATAAATAAATAAAATCTTTTTTAAAAAACCTTCAGTGTGCGCATATGTGAGGTCCCTGCCGTACACGGAGCACTGCTCTGGGAAGAGCATAACCAGTGTGACGTGAGGTCCCTTGTCTACCACGAGCTGAAAATCTATCTGGAACACTGGTCAAATATGATCCTTGCACAATCTGTACAGATATCGAACCTGAAACTAATATGTTATATGTCAAGTATATCTCAATAAATAAATGAAATTAAAAACTGGGCATATACGCAAACAACGCAGCATCAACACAAAGCAGTATGATACCACCACTACCCAAGGGACATAACTCCACTGAAATAAAAGAAGAAACGACAGGGGCACCGGGATGGTGCAGTCTGTTGAGCATCTGACTCTTGGTTTCAGCTCGGGTCATGATCTCAGGGTCATGAGATCGAGCCCCACATCGGGCTCTGCGCAGGGCATGGAGCCTAGGATTCTCTCTCCCCCTCTGCCCCTCCCCCCTCAGGCCCCCCCCAGCTCTCTAGTTCTATCTTTAAAAAAAAAAAAAANNNTTTAAAAAAAAAAAAAACCTCAAAATAAACAAGAGAGACCCTCCCAGACTCCCTCTTATGCCTAATGCTAATAGAGTTTATTTACACTAAATGCGAAACAGAAGGGAGGCAGGCAGGCTGGCAAAAGCAGCAAGAAGCAACTGATTAAGCAGGAGAGAGGTAAAAATCATAAAATGGCTAAAGAACCCAAGAAGTGAGCAGTTCAGGGCCACTTGGTATGGGACACAGAATATCTGGGTAGTAGTTGATGTTTCTAATAACGACCCTGAGTAATGAGAATGATGATCAAATTGTGCTCTGTGTTTACTGTTTAAGACAGATGCATATTAGTGATCCTTTTCTTAGGTCCACTTGGATGGAAATACTTAAAGTGGCCAAGATATTTTTTTTTTTTTTAATTTTGGTGCTTAAAGAAGTAAGTTACATCCTGTACCTCATTCTGTCTTTTGGCACCACAGCCAGCCAGGACTGGGAGCTCCTGGTGGACAGAAAGATTCTGTCTGGCCCTCTTGGCTCAGAGTGCAGCACTGGTAAGCACCCAACAAAAGACAACAGATGTTCCCAGGGGTGCTGGTGCCCACATGCCTCATGCATGAACAGCTGAGAAGGCAGAGGGAGCTAGGGAGCCTGGGCCCCTCCAAAACCAGTCCTGGGTTGCCCAGGACCTCACTTTCCCAGCTCCCAGGAAGCCAAGCTTAGAGTAGAACTGTCACGAAGGGGATCTTTGCTATATCCCACGGGGGTCATCACCCCCAGACTTCTCTGGAAGGAGTCCTAACCTAAGTTGTCAGCAGATAAGAGAGGACGTGTCTCTAGCTCCCTGTGCCTGCTCCTAAAAGACTCGAGTCAACTGCTACCTGGGAAGGTGACAGCAACAAAGCCAAACAACCCAGCAGAAAGGTGAGGGTCCACCAACATCACCGTAGGGAGGCTCCATCAGGGATCTCAGAAGTCTTTGTAAAACCAACAACTCACAGGTGATGAGCCAGGGCAAGAAAAAAAGACACAAGAGAGGGACCAACGTACAGAACCCATACCATGTCTGGAAGGTGACAACTTCTGCCTGCTTTCCTTCTTTGTGAACAGAAACGGTCCCCTGAAGCCATCTCCCTCCCCTCTATCAACTACATACACGTACCTGCCACGTGCAGAGCTTCTATTCCCTTGTTAATTTCCCGTCATTCCTGTCGTGTGCGGATACCTCCACGTCAGCGAGACAGAACCAAAAACATCCACAGGGTTTGTCACTTACCTCCTATGGGGGAAAGGAAGGGACGTTCATAGAGCCCTTGCTATCATACAGAGACTTCCTGGAGGCTCATCTCATTTACAGCCCTCCAAGGTAGATAATGAGGCTCAGAGAGGTTAAGCAACTTGCTCAGAGTTGCACAGCGAGGAAGTCTCAAAGCAGGGATTCTGTTTCAGGGCCATCTGACCCTGAATTCTCAAGTACCATCAACAATGCCTTCTTGGCAAAAGAGCAGAGCGAAGCCCCTGGGGTCATACATCTAGAGACAAGGAAGACCCTTCTCACTTCACATAAGAAGCTTCCTCCTTTCTGGCCTAAGCTTGTCTGGCATTTCGGGGGCTGACTTTCATGATAAATGGGCTCAGGGCACACATGAGATGTAATATGTCTTGATTTAGTGAAGCGCTTGATAGGTCGTCTGATGAAATTTTACTTGCAAAATTAATTCAGATTGTCTTGGCTGGGTGCTCCCGTCATCCAGACGGCAGAGAGGCTGGGAAGCTGTAAACAAGTGGTGGAGAAAAGAGGCTGGGACTGCGGGGGTGCAGCACCAGAGGCAGGCGACTCCAGCAGCAGGACGTACTGCTCTTTCCCCTGACACGAGGACAGGAGCCCCGGGCAAGGAGCCTGCAGGCAGAGGCAGGAGGCGGACGCTGAACAGGACAGTCTCTGGCCGGGGAAGAGGGTTCTTCCTTGGTGGGAAGGGCAGAGGGCAAGACAGGAGCAAAATGAGCCCCAGGGGCTCCAGCAGTCCCAGATTCTGTGCCGCTGTGACACAGGGCCCAGAAACTCACTGATGGAGCCACAGGAGAGAACAGTCAGCCTGGGACGCTGCCCTGGGGCAGCTCAGAGAAGCAGCTGCCTGCCTGCGAATCAGGGTGACTTAAGCCTATCAGGCCAACGTGGCAGGGGAATTAGAGGTGGGTGCCTTCCAGGGGCAGGAGGCAGCCCCGACGACGGATGGGTCAGCTCAAGGTGGGGTGTCGGCTCACCCCAGGAAGGGGAGGTTGGAGGCCCAGGAGGGAAGGGTGGCGAGACGCAGTGGAGGGAGAGTGACTAATGAGAAGGAATCCGAGGCCTGGTGCGCAGAGTTGAGCTAAACTGACACAGGGGCAGGAACGTGACTGCCACTCACAATTAAGGAAGGAGCCCAGAAAAGATGAATTACTGCAGTTATGAACTTATGGAGCGCGGTTAAAAAAAAAAAAAAGTGTCTTCCTGTCCTCTTGGGTGTATACACAGCAGGTGAGAGGAGGGAGGTGCCATTTTTTTTGCCCTAAAGCAAAGGGTGGGTGGTAAGCCCGCTCCAAAGACAGACGTCACCCAGGATTTTGAGGAAGTAAGCAGGAACACGTAAGGGCCAAAGGAAACCAGGCAGATCCAAAAGAAAGCAGGCGCCCGAGAAACCGTGACCTCCCCACCCCCCGCCTCTCAGTGAAGTGGGCCCCAGGTAAGTGGAATTGAAGGGGTGGAGGGGGAGCTGCTGACTCTGGCCTCCTGGACTGGAGGGGCTCTGCATCCTTGCAAAATGACTTGAGCTGACTTGCATTTTAAAAGCTTCACTCTGGCTGTGGGCAGTGGGGAGGGGCAGGGTGGGAGAGAACGAAGCAGGGAGGTGGAGAGAGGGCAGCAGTTGGGACTAGGGTGGTGGTAGCTAGGGCGGGGCTAGACTGGGGGTAGAGTCTGGGAGCAAAGGGGAACTGAATATGGGTATGAGGTGAAGCAAGGAATCATGAATGAATGAATGCCGCACCCTGACGGCATTCCGTGGACCCAGGGGCAGGGACCTTTTCCTCACCCAGGCTTACCCCCACCCCTGCCTATCCCCTCTTCGGTGTAAACTTGACCTGTAACCCACCCCTTCCAACTCTCGGATCTCTGGCTTTGATCCAAGTTAAACAGCCCTCTGCGCACTGGCCTGGAAACCTAACCACCACCCGAAAACGTATTTCTCTAAGAACTGGTTTTAATTGGCCAACAGCCAATTTGTAAATAAACCACTAGAAATACGACCTGTATAAGTAGGAAGTGCCCGTATAAACGCTGTCATTGCCCAAATCGTCAAATCCAAGGCAAAGCAATTTCTGTTGCCCCTGAGACTAATGGCCTCAGCCTGGCCATGATTCTCGGCAGGCAGGGGCATCCATAACGGCGACGGTGGGAACGGGCCCCAAGGCCTCTCATGATGACAGAGTGGTTGGGGACACACGTAAAAGGAACTTGGTGCCACTCACAGCTCTCCTGGGAGGCGGAAGAACCGCAGGTGGAGGGCAAAGCCCTCGGCCCCTCCTCCCATCTCTGCATCAAGACACTGGAAGCTTCTCAATGCCAGCTGCCAAATCCACCACCCAGGAGTGGGCAGAGCAGGAAGGGCAGGTGGGCCATGAGAGAGGAGGACGCCCGCGGTGTGCCTCTGGCCGCAGCCTCAGCCCCACCGTGAACCCCACAGAGGGAAGATGAGAACGTCTGGGAGCGCTGGCTAGGCCAGTTGAGGACATAGCAGACCCAGCAGAAAGCTTTCTTAGCAACCTCAGTGCAAACCAGACTTGGGGAAACAAAAGCCGGACCTGTGACTGCTGATGTCAGCTCCCGAGAAGCTTCTCCACTTCTCATCCGGTCCCGCGGCCTCCCTGTGGCTTCCGGATCACCACTCAGTAAGGAGAGCTCCCAGACCTGATGAACACACAGGAGGCCACTAGGCGGGCTCTGCCTGCGGAATCCAGCCTGCGGAAAACACAGGAGCACCGCGCTTTCTGGGGCTTCAGGGACCCATCTACAGGAGCTAGCACGACGCCGAGGGAAAGACGGTAGATAACACAGCGACACCACACTTTGACCCAAGTGTGCCTGGCCATGAGGATGTGTGGGCAGCAGTCTGTGGTCTCCCAGGCAGCAGGAGCAACCGCCCCACCCCGTGGGCTTCGGGCAGGCCCACCCACCCAGCAACGTGGCTGCAGTCTCCCCTCCCCACCACCAGCACCACACCCTCAAGCCGAGTGCATCCCTCATTTGCAAGGAGATGAAAAGAGGCACAGGGGCTCTCCAAACAAGTCCCTCACAGGAGACTGGAAAGGAAGAGGGACCCAGAGCTCCCCCTGGACTTGCTGCCGCACACCCGCTGGGGGAGTGGGAAGAGAAACTTGGAGAATAAGAAAACCCAGGGCCGGGGGAGGGGGGAGGGCAGAAGGCCTTGCAGGGGTCGCAAGGCTGAGAGATACTGCCCTCCCACGCAGAGACCTGACCACTCAACCTGATACAAAAAGAGAGGGCAGAACATGCCGTGAGACATGCAAAGGCTTTCATGGCCAACGAATAATGAATTGCCCCCTGCCCCCGACTCTCCAGGGCTGTTTCAGAGTACAGACTGTCCGTGCCAGTGAAATCCTGGGCTCAAAACACTCATGCAACCCTCAGATATTTTTGCTGGCCCCCTCTGGGCCTGACGCTAGTTTGTCAGACATTCATCCTCCTTCCTTTCACCCGTGGAGCCTTGTGGGTGTCAGTACCCTGGGGCAGTTACCGGGGGCTGGGGGGTGACGCCTACAACATTGACCTAAATGTTAGTATCACCGCATCCAGCCCGGATCATCAGCACCTCCCTCCAAAGTGGATTCTTGGGGTTACAGCCTCACCTTGACCCTGGGGCCTGGACCATCCTGAGTCTTCCCTCCCTCGGCCCCTCCCCCGCTCTGCAGGTGTACGGGGGGGGGGGGGTGGTGAGACACCTCAGGGCACAGGTGTGGCTACTCAGCTCCTTAGGATTCAGCAATGCCAGTCCTCACTCCCGGCCTGGGCCTGTACTCTTGACCTCTTTTAACTTCTCTCCGCCTCTCCAGGCCCAGAGCGTTCTCTCACTCACAGCTGCGGGCCCTGAAAGCCAAGTGCTGTTTTCTGGTTCCAAATATAACCCCTGAGTTCAGCTCATAACTTCTTTTTCCTACAGTTTCTTGTAAAATTAACCAATCTCTCATTTCTCCAGACCTCGGTCCAGTTCCCTCTGTATCTAACACTTGATCCTCTGACCCTACTCACTGTTTCCCGCCTCCTCCCTTCCCTTCTTGACTGGGGCCAGCCCCTCCACCTCTCCTCTAAAAACCTTTTCACCTACTCCTGGGGGGGCCTCCAAATGAACCGTTCCAGCCTCCGGGACTGCCTGGAAGCAAGCCACAGGGTCGCCCAGCTTCTCCTCTTCCGTCGTGCTTTCCACGGCATCACCTCGCCTGGGTCTCCCAGGAAGGCTCCCCCACTCACCCCTTAAATGCTGACTTTCAGAGTTTGGTCACTGACCCTCCTCGTCCTCACCCTATACTCGCCCATGGCCACCTGTCTAAACCCTCACCACTGCCTGTTAGCTGATGACCCCAAACCTGCATTTTCTGTGTCTTCTATCTAGACAGTTTGGGGATATGCATAATTATAGCTCATTAGAATCTGTCCCTTGCAAATTAACCTCTAATCCTTCACACCTTCCTCCTTACCTTTTCTTACCCGGCAAAATCCCACAGCCACCTGCACCCAACTAAATCTTCTCCATGCCTGCACCCCAGCACCTGAACGTGTCCAGACAGCCCCCCACAGCTGGCTGACTACTTGCCCTTTGGTTTATAACCACAAGCTTTCAACAGGCACTCATCATTGCCCTGTGATCCCCTTCCAACAGATCCCTGGTAAAGAGACCCCAACTCCCTCAGACTGGCATTTTACACCTTTGCCTGTCCCTTGTAGCTCATGGCCTTGCCCCGAAGCCCATGGGGACAACAAGTACACAGGAACCGCCTAAACTTCCCCGGACTTGCCTCTGTCTGTTGTCACATTCTGTCATCTGCCCGACTATTCTTCCATCAGACGCCAAACCATTTGTTTTCCAACCCCTCCCTCTCTCAAGGCCTTTACTCTGGAAGGGGCCCTCTTTCCCTATTACCAGTTTGGTCCCCGTACCCCACGTCATTCCCATCACCGTACGCGTGTGCTTCGCCATCTCTGGTCTTTACAAATAAAATGCGTTCCCTGGAATCTCCGTTCCCCCCCAGCCACAGCTCCTGGCCCTGCATCTGCTCACAGCGACCCTCAAAGACCTTCTCGTGCTCATTCCCCCAGCCCCCTCCTCCCATCCACTCTTCGGTTGCTCGGGTCGGGCTTCTGACCAGGGCCCCCTTGGGCCCCCATGTTGCCAAACCCTGCAGACACTTCTGCACTCATCACCTGTGTGACCCCTCAGCACATGGACGTGGCTGTCCACTCTCTCCTCTCCCCCCTTTCGGGGCTCTTTCCTCCCTGCCCTGCAGGGCACCACACTGCCCAGGGCTCCTCGCTCTCTGGCCACAATTTCTCCATCTCTGTGCTGGTCTCTGCACTTTGGCCTGGCTCTCATAACCCAGGGCTCTGTCCTCACCCTTCTTCTCCTCCTCAATATTTCTGTTTTCTCTCCACATCCCTGTCTTTCCTCCTCATCACTGGCGACTCCCCAGCCCGGACCTCTAGCCTGGGCAACAGACCCCTAGCCAACCACTGACTTGATATCTCTATATTTAGTTGTGTCATCAGCATCTCAATTGTAACCCGCTCAAAAGAGAACCCCCAGCCCCTCGCACCCAAGCCACACCTTCCTCAAACCCTGCTCCCCTCCAGTGTCACTCAGCAGCCCCGTCCACACCACCCAGTGCCCCCAGAGTCTTCCAGGCCACCAGCAGCAGTCTCACTGATTCCGCGCCAGCTCGTACTGTGACTCCTGGCGTCGGCCCACTCTGCTATGACCAACCCTCGTGTTTCAGCCACTTCTCCCACCTCCTGAGTGGTCTCCGGCTCCCACTCTGGCCCCTCCACAGTCCCTTGTCCTCACGGCTGCCACAGTGATGTTTTTAAAATAGGAATCGGATCCCGTCACCCCTCAGCTCAAAATCCTTTAGCGGCTTTCATTGCACTGAGAACCAAACCCATGCAAGTGACAGAAAACCCAACCCAAACAGGCTTCAATGAGAAAAGCTAAGTTATCGATAGGAAATGGCCAAAGCTGCAGCGGAGCTCGGATCTTCATGCCTCCCTCTCCAGGGGTGCCTTTTCCAAATGGCACGACGGGCCAGCGGCAGCAGCCCAGGTAGCTGGGGGTCAGTGGAGTCCTCAGGGCCAAGGGGCTCTATCTACTCAGAGATCTCTCCTGTGTGCCCTCCATTCAGAGGCCCCGCCTGTCGTGCACACTCTCTGCACCCCAGCTCCCCCACTGCCCCCACGCCGCCCCTCCTCAGCCTCGGCTCTTTCTTGTCCCTTCTGGGAGCTGAGCGGCCCTTGGGGTATGTCCCCCTTTTCAGAATGAGGCTGCGACTCCCCTTCCTCTCTCCTTCTCTGCATCCTTTTGAAGGAAAGAGCCCTTTCAACACGTGCCACAGCAGTTCCCCGTGAAGGGTTCACTCTCTCTTTGCTACACTTTGTGTCTGCTCACATCTGCCATCTAACGGGACCCCATGGGGGCATGTGTCTTCTGTGAGAACTAGCCAAGAAACAGCATCCTTCAGAGCCCGCGGGGCCCACGGCTGCCTGCGATGGTGAAGCGGGGAAGAGGGAAGACCTGGCCACGGACCAGACCACACGCGGTGCCTGGGCCTGCCTCGGGCTGTGCGCCCACCCATGTGTCTGACCAGCATCGTGTGGGCACAGGTTCACAGGCCCCTGAGCAGAGGCTCTCTCCTGGGCAAGAGCACCCATTCTCCCCTACACCCCTGCCACCTCTTCTCAGTGACTTTTGACGAATCGCAGCCTCTCAGGGCTCCAGTGTCCTGACTGTAAAATGAAGGGGCTGGGAGAGTAACCTTGGGGCCCATTCCGGCTCTAACATGCAATGCTTCTCCGGCCGAGAATGTTACTTTGGAGCTGTGCTCCCACACCAAACGTCTGGCCCCAAAGAGGAAGTTTGTGGACAACATAAGGGGTTTTGGTGCTGGGGCAGGTGGCCCAGGGACATGCCTTTGCTCTCGGGTGTTTGTTCTGGAGACCCTCCTCTCTCCGCCTGCTGACCCTCCACACTGCCCACAGAGCGCTCTTCCCAAAACACCAGCAGGATGGTGTCCTTTCTCTCAGACCCCACTGCCTAGAAGAGAATGTCTAAACCCCTCAAGGCAATCAGGAACCAAGCCGCCTCCAGCCACTTCGCCTACCTGCCTCCCGCAAGCCTGATGTCCAGCCCAGCAAGTCCCTGGGCCCTTCTCTGACCCCCCCACCCCAGTTCCACATGGCCATGCCGTTGCTCAGATGCTCCCTCTGTCTGGAATCCCTCCCTGGCCTCTGTGCCCTGTGCCCCCACCCTGTGCAATTCTACTTAAGAACCAAGGCTCCGTGGGGCACCTGGGTGGTTCAGTCGGTTAAGCATCTGCCTTCGACTTGGGTGGTAATCCTAGGATTGAGCCCTGCATCCGGCTCCCTGCTCAGTGGGAGGTCTGCTTCTCCCTCTCCCTCTGCCACTCCCCCTGCTTATGCTCTCTCTCTCTAATAATTTTTTTTAATCTAAAAAAAAACAGACTCAAGGCTCTGCATCAATGTCCTCTGTGCACCCTCGCCCACCCCTAGCACACAGTCAGAGGCCCATCACCCGGACATCCATGCCCTGTGTCTTCCACGCTCCTCCCATAGCCAGCACTTGTAACATGGCCCGATGGCCATTCTGACTCATCAGGACGCTCCTGGGAGCTGGCAGGGCAGGGGAGGAGAGGGAGCAGGACTGGGGAGTCCGGCAGGCTTGCGTTAGCAGCAGACTGGGTTGCCTCCTGGCACCAGGTGCCGGGTGATGACTCACGCAGACTTTTCAGCGGGATGCCTATGTGCGTGTCCCCCTGGTGTCCTCCCCCCGCATGGGTATGCTCCCACAGGAAGGCTCAGGAGTCCTCCCGCCATAAGGCCAGGCAGCCTGCTCCCCCTGGCAGGCGCCCAGCAGCAGCGTGCTGCACACTCCCCTTGCACCCGGCACATTTATCCCGCTAATGAGAAGTTTCTTAAAGCTCTAACAAGGCTCTCTCCACCGAGCAGGTTCAGTAACAGATTCTTATAAAAAATAAATTCGGCACATTAGTGGACCCATAGGGAGGAGACTGAATTTACCAAATACTGGCAGTTGCTGTCTTTTAATTAAAAAATAATGACGAGCTCATGTAATTTCTGGTCTCTCCCTAAGACAGAGTTTCTGATTTTCCATGTAGAAAACCGGTGTGTTTTTGTTAGGACAAAAACCATCTCTGAGTGGCTGGAAACAGGAGGAAGTCTTCCCTGTTTGGTCTCACCAGCTCCAACCACCACCCTAGTGCCTCCTCCCCGCCCCTACTTATCTGGTTACAGCCTTGAAAGTGTGTGTGAGGCTTCAGGCCGGTGTGACCCCACTTCCCCACATTTGTGTCTGTCCCCCCAGCCATGCAGCCACCTGCTAAAGTCACCGTGTGCGAGGAGCTAGACATGCAGAGATGCCCGAGGCGAGGTCTCTGACCTCCGGGAGCCCACAGTCTAGCTGCAGAAAGAGATGTCAAACTAGCTCAGATGCTAAAGGCTACAGTGGAGGCATGCCCGGGGTGCCATGGAGGCAAGAGGAGATGAGCGTTTTAGGGGAGGCTTCCAGATGAGGCTCCGTGGGGGAGACCACTGCTCCGGCTCCTGAGGAAGAGGAGGGCGAGGAGGAGAGGCAGGGAGAGAGAGGAGGGCACTCAGTAGATGCAACAGCCACACGAGGGCCCGAGGCACACCAGACGCCAGCACGCAGAGGGAAAGCTGCCAGAGCCCAGGAGGCAGGGTGCCGGGGAGGGTGCCGGGGAGGGTGCCGGGGAGGGTGCCAGGGAGGCTCCCGGGGCTCTGCGTTCAAGAGCCTGAAGCTGGACAATCAGGTGATGCCAAAGCCCCTTGCTGTTTGGAAGCGGGGCTCGGTTTCAGAACCTGAGATTAGAGACTAAAGTTGTATCTCGTTCCTCTAGCAAGATTCTGAATCGACTTCTTGCGTTTCCATTTTATGTCCTGTCCTTGGAGCCCCGAACCCAACCACAAATTCCATCTTTAGTCCTAGGAGCCACATGGTGGGGAGGGGACTCTGGAAGGTGGGGTGGTGGGGGTGGCGGGAAGGTGTCTGACTCAGGAAGGGGACTGACGCACTAAGGCCCTCAAGGCCCCAGGCCCTCCCCATGCACCATCTGCGTGTATGCCAGAGACCCGGGCTTCGCCTTCTACGCACTCCGTGACAGGACTCCCACGGGGACACGGTGTGCCCAGCCCCCTCCAGGTGCTAGACCGCTGTCCAGGCTGCAGCCCCCCTCCTCCGAGTGGATCTCTGGGAGAAGGGAATCGGGCTCTTGGAATGGCAGGTACAGAAGCCATCCACCCCTGGCCTGGCAGGAAGTGGAAAGGCACAGTCCCTTGGGATGCCCTTCGCCATTCCAGAGGGAATCATTCCAAACTGGTCTGTTCTCACACGGCTCACCCTCTGTCCACCCCCTCGGCATTCTGGGAACATACTCCTGATCACTTCTCTGGACCAGATCTAACTTTAACTCATCTTTCTCGAGGTGCGGCCCTAAGAAATCCATGAGCAAACGGAGGATGAATCACTGAAACTGAAATGGCTAAGCTCGAGCTGTCAGGCATGGTTTTCAAGTGAGGGCTCCTGCCTGTCTCCTCCTCGCTCTGGTTCCCGGGGAGGATGCGGCCACAGGGGACCCCGTGGGAAACACAGAACTGCTGTGTCCCAGGGCCAACACCTGGACCAACCCACAAACACCAAGGGCTCTGGGTCACTGGCCATAGGGGCACCCTGGGGAGAAGCCGAGGGTACGCAGGTCACACTGCGGGACATCTGACCATGACATGGGGCCCACAGGTGAAGTGTGAAGCAGCCGGCCCCGAGCCACACTCCTGGCTGAGGAGGAAGGAGAGAGTTCCATCCCTCGCTCATCACACAGCACCAACCGTGTGAACTTCTCATGACGGAGTGCAGCTCGGTGGTTCTCAATAACTCTTGCTCTGTCTTCATAAAGCCTGAGTTAGAGAACCTCTAGGTGTTGTTATCTAAAGATTCCTGGAAACGGTGGTCCCTACCTGACAATTATAATCAAGATTTCTGGAGTCCCGAGTAGTTAAAACCCAGTAAACAGCTTCAACTCCTCCTTTTCAAAATTCATTGCTGTTGCTGCTTCATGTAAGAGAGAGGGAATTTAAGAGCAAGGGCCCCGGAGTCAACTGCGTCTGTTACAGGGTCACCATTTCCTGGCTGTGTGACCTTTGCTGAGTTACTTAACCTCTCAGAATCTGCTTTCTTCACATATAGAGAAGGCTTAATGATAATAGTGTCTTCAAGCCCTTAGAACGGTGCTTACTACTCCACAGGATGATGGATGGCTCCCACCCCCTACGTTTGCCTGCCTGTATTTTTAAGCTGTCTTCAGTGAGCATATATCATTTTATAATTAGAAAAAAAGTATCTTAGGAAAATAACCTTTAATTAAACTAACTTAATATAGTTTCAGCCAAAAGAACATTCTAGAGACTGAAGATAAGCTAGTTTTGAGGGAGCCGGGCTGCATGTCTGGGATGCTTCTGTAACATACAAAAGTGTTCTCAGTCCTTTTAGCAACAACGGGAGGTTTCCTCACCTCAGGGCTGAGGGATTAGAGCCCCGAGGTGAGCCCAGCTGCTGGCCGCACGGCCATGCCCGGCCCGGACAGCCTCTAGTTCAGAGATGACTCCCCCCACACAACCACCAGAGAGGGTGATGCCCTGGTCTCATGACTGGACCACTGCAGCCGAGTTCTGACCCCACTGCTGACCAGCCACGTGGCCTTGGGAACTGTGCAAGCTCTCTGCCTCAGTTTCCACACACACAAAGGAGTGAACATAGGCACTTTCAGCATAGGGTTGCTATGGCAACCAAATGAGACACCTCAGACGCCATGTCTGACCCCATCCTGGGAACTTGTGCTCAACAAGCCTTGGGTCCTCTTCCCTCCTAGTTCTTCCCGCTCTCCTCTTTCCACGTCCTTGGTGACATGGGCCAAACATGGTTTCCCTGACGACATGGCAGGTGATTATCCCCAACCCTCCAGGTCTAGCACTGACCTCAGTCCCCTACTTTTGGCCCAGAGCTCTGATGACCCACGAGATGTCCCCCTTCCTTGTCACCCTGCTGACTCAAACTTAGCCTGCTCTAACCCCAAGGAACAAGCACTGGGGAAGGAGAAGGGAGAGGAGGAGGGACACCCCTTCCTAATAACAGCAGGGCTACAACTGTTCCAATTTCCAAGTTTAAAACAAAGGGCATTTTCTCATCACCTACGTCTTGTGACCCTCGTGGTGGAAGGGACTTAGGTCATTACCACACTGCATTGAAGACCTACTCAAAAAGCTTATTCAGAAGTCAATCGGACCACCCCTGCCCTCCAGAAGCGCCTCGTCTTCTGGGGAAACAGACCCAGGAAGAAACACTGTCAACACCCTGAGTGATAGGCACTCCAGGAAAGCCGGCTGAGGTTTACTGGTGGCTCAAAAGAGGGGGCCGTCGGCTTTGCCCAGAGCGAACGGCTCAGCAAAGGCTTGAGCTGGGTCTCAGAGAATGAGTAGGACTTTGGTAGGCGGGGAGGAGGCAAAGACAAAACAGCACCCACAAAGACCTTGGAGCCTGAACTAGCCTAGAACGTTCAAGAAATTATACCTAAATCCTGTGCCTAGACCCCAGGCTTTGGGGAAGGCGGGGAGGATAAAATACCCTGGATGATCGGCTGGGCAGGCTGGGGAGGGCCTTACACCGCAGACGGACGAGTGACCTCTCAGTGACCCCTACATATTTATAAACCGTGGGTTACAGACCCCAGACGAAGAAACCCAGCAACATGACCACATCCCTTTGCTCAGAGCTTGCGCTCTGCAGTTTGGGCTCTTCCCCTAAAGGCACCACGCCACACCTTCACAGGAAAAGCTGCCTTCTCTTTCTCAGCAGGTTGCAGGCATGTGGGACCTCGGCGATCTCTCCCCAGAGGCCCAGAAGATCCCTGACGAACCCACCCACACCGCACTCCATGCTCATCCCCTCCGCCCCACCCTACGCTGTCTGCTGACACACATTCTCTCTGCCTGTGACAAAGTCATGGCCCCACAGAAACTCAAGCGCTTCCAAATTGCCTTCGGTGGGGCAACCGGGGAAGGACTTCGAAAACCAAGTAGGTTAGAGCTTCTGGTTCCCTTTCCCTGGCTGCCTCCCTACCCCTCAATTCCTCCGCTGAACACCCAGCACACGCGACCCCTGCACAAACCCACCGTCTGGTTCCCAGGGGAGGCGTCCAGCTTCTGTGTTTGGAGACACTGTTCAGCTGAGAGAAGCTGACCTGGCTTTAAAATATTTAACCACTTTAAATACGTTGGTATGGATAATGACTTTGCTGAGGAACGCTCGAATTAAGCTCCAGATCAAATAAGATTTGTGGGACCTAACAGACTTCCAGTTAGGTGTCTGGCCAGCTTCCCTTACAGCAGGTGGCCACAAGGGGCAGCTGGGTCTCCCAGGCAGAGCACTGGGCTCGGAGTCCATCTGCAAAGAGGAGCGAATAGCACTCTTTCCCCTGGTGGTGGTGTAAAAAGCAAAGGGAACTGTTTGCAAGACTGCTTCTTTTGGTGACCCACTATGAAGTGGATACCAAGGTAAGGGACAATTGCCACGGATAGTTTAAGATGCTCACGGCTCATCCTCAAGGGTCTGCCCTGTAATGTGCCAGACCTCTTATCCAGAACCTCTTCCAGACCACAGGCACACACGGCCCAGGACTATCCCACAGGCCTCTAAAAGCCACTCCAACCCTAGCCAGGGGGATACACTCCCCTTCCCCAGGAAGATGGTCCCTGGAAGGGCTCCTTCCCCAGGGTGAGAGCCCCAGGGGCTGACCTCCTGCCTTAGGGAGTCCTCCTCCAGCCAGAGCTTGAGTTGAGTGCCTCTCATATGACCTGGAAGTGGCTTTGGCCTTGGGGATCCCCAAGCACTTTGGGGGGCAGGTAGTCAGGGCTGCATTCCTTCCTTTACTCAGAACTTCCCAACCCTGAGAATAAGGAGAGAAAAAATCTCTAACCTGGCTCCTGGCCCAGTGAGGACACTGGCCTTCCCTCTGATACCGGCAGGAGAACCCCTCACCCATCCTGGGATACAGTCAGAGCCCTGAGCCTTGGCCTGGACTCAGCATTGTTGTCCTGTAGACTTTACTTACCAACGAATTGCACTGACTCGCCGATGGAAAAACCACCCTTTTTTCCCTCCTAACCTCCTCCTTCTCTCGGATGAGCTAGGTGATTGACTAGGTAGGCTGCCAGTTTAAAGGTCTCAGACAACCAGCCAGCTCCAGCACCTGGCCTGTCTCCATACTTCAGGATGATAAGGGACCTGAGGCAGTCTGCCCAGCCAGCCCTAAGCGGCAAGGAAGCCAATGATAATGGCTAATGCAATACACACAATTTCATTACTAATGTGAAAATTGATTCTAACTCATGGAGAAAGAAAGGGAAAATACATTTGGAATGTTAAGTCCCAAGGATTTGCAGGGCTGGATGTGTGTGCCCTTGGGAGAATGAGCCTTTTACAAGATAGACCTCGTGGTGGGGAATCAGACAACTGCCGGCTATGGACTGGGGTGGGGGTGGGGGAGTGCTCCCGGGACACTGTCTACTTGCCTTACAAGCGCCTGCCGTAACCAACTACTGGGCTCCTTTCTTTCTTCCCAGGAAGGGATAGCATCTCCAAAAATATGCCCTCTCCCCACTGACGCGGTGCCGAACCCCTCCGGGAAAGCAGGGCCATCCTGGAGACAGACAGACATCCAGAGGGACACGCGCAGTATCAGAGACGGTGGGTGGTGTTGGATGTTTGTTTCTTCCTATCTCTAAAGAAAGACTTCTGCCCTCATTACGGCTGTGTGATATATGAAAGTCTGTGGCGGGGACATCAAAACACGCTTCTGTTTATTAAAGCTAAATAATTAAGACAAGGTTCTTATTTAAACGCTGGCCTTGGCAATAAATCACAAGCTTGCTCTCTGGTTTTCCTTGCTGTAGGACATATAAATATCTCTCCCAGCCCTCCAGCCTGGGTCCATCCCCTTAATAAGGGAAACCCATTCAAAGGCTTGTTTGTTTGCGCTGTTTTTAGGAACAAGTGAGTATGCCTTCCAACCTGCACACAGAAGGAGGTAGATTTATTCTACAACAGAGTCACTCATTCATTACTGAGCATCGACTTTGTGCATGGCATGGGGCCGAGGCAGAAGCCGTAAGTAGGGGAAGGCAGGTTCACAGCGTGGTGGGGGAGCAGCTCGCAAATGCACATCTATTATATGTATGTGCAAATAGATATGCATGCGCCTGGTAGAGCCAGTACAAAAAGTATGTAGAAACCAGAGAAGAAGGAATAATTAATTCTGCCCCAGGGTTTGGAAAGAACTTCCAGAAGACGTTTGCATTTGCTTCCAGGTAGGACTCCCCCAGGCAGTACAGAAGCCGTTCTTTTTTTCTTTTTTCTTTTTCTTTTTTTTTAAGATTTTATTTTTATTTATTCGACAGAGACAGAGACAGCCAGCGAGAGAGGGAACACAAGCAGGGGGAGTGGGAGAGGAAGAAGCAGGCTCACAGCAGAGGAGCCCGATGTGGGGCTCGATCCCATAACGCCGGGATCACGCCCTGAGCCGAAGGCAGACGCTTAACCACTGTGCCACCCAGGCGCCCCAGAAGCCGTTCTGATGAGGTCCCAGAGATCTCATTTGTACACATTCACCTGCCTTGTCTTCATGCCCAATACGTAGAAGGCAACATCCCTATCAAGGACAGGGACTACTTTGAAGCTTGCTCTATGGCTAGGGCCCGAGAGCATTTCCACTTCTCCAGCTTGGTGCTTCCCCCACTGCCCACAACCCACATTTCCCCCTGCTTTCCATTCCCTCATATCCAAAGGATCCGTGAGCCAGGTAGGGAAAAACGACGAAAGTGTGGGAAAGAAAAGGAGGGGTCCTATATGTCCCCTGGTGGGGCAAAGAGTAAGGGAGAGTGACACAAAGAAGTCAGGCTCTCTCCTTTAGCCCCACTGCAAACCTTCAAAGGTCTGGAGCAGCTGCTGTCTATCTTCCCTCCCACCTTCCTGCAGCCCCTTGCCGTCTTGCCAGCCTGCTCCTGGACACATGATGGCTTTTATCAACATATCTCAGAGCAAGACTTTCGGTTTTGGGCATAGTGCACCCCTGAGCGTGCTTTAATGAGGGTGCAGGGTGGGGAACACGCCCCTCGGCTGACCACGGGGTGGTCTTCTCAGCATGCGCTGGGCAGACGGAGCTTGTGGTCAGCCCCACTGCCAAGTCCTCTGCCCTGGAGGATGCCCAGCCAGGCCTCCCCATTCTGTGTTCAGGTAATTAATTTAAAAAAAAAATCTATATGCAAGAGTTCTCATTCGCTCATGGTTAATTCCATCTCCTTTGGTTTTGGCCCATCGTTCTGCCTATCGATCATTCTACGCACTGATTATGTCAGTCAATGGCGTAGCCCCTTTCCTGGCCAGCCTGGTGCCATGTGTGAATGTGACAGTCTGCTTTCCCTCTCCCCATCCAAGACAGCGACAAACATGTCACCAGGATGGGCCCGAGGAGGACACCCTTGGTACTAGAGACCCATAGGATGGATTCAGTTAACATTTGTCACACAAAAACGTGAGCAACTGAATGAATAAACAGACAAATGTGAGTTCTCTCTAGGTCCACCCTGAGCCTTCCTCGATGCCCGGGGCTATGAATCCACCTGTCTGTGCCACAGGGCAGAGTTTACAGCTTTTCCTTCCTTCCTTCCTTCCTTCCTTTTTTTTTTTTTTTAACTGTCTTTCTGTCTTATGTCTAAAGACACCACGAAGACATGGCTTAAGGTTTCCTGACATTAAGACACCCATGTCTAAGACCCTGCAACATGGCAAGCTTTTGAGAAAGAAAGGGAGATGGGCTCGACCTCACTTGTTCTTCGTGAACCCCTGCCAGCCCTGGGAGAACTTCTTTGTCTTCCCAGAGCTCCAAAGCCATCTGCTTCCTAAACACTTTCAAAATGTTGGAGGCAAATGGCATACCACTTATTGCTTTATAATATTTTCTAATCTACCTTTTCCTTCTTTGTGAAAACATCTGCCTGTCTGTAGACTTCTGGCACCTCTCACCCTCTCCACGATTTCTCAGCACGATGCTTCCAGAATCGCATTTACAATCTTCCGTTCCTCCCCTCTAAGAATGACTTTATGATTACCTTTGTCTGCCTGGGTCTCAGACGCATGCCTGGCTTTGGCCGACCGAGGTAGAACTGCAGCCCTGTGGTCAGGAGGAGCCAGCCGAGCATACGAACACCGTATTCACGTACATTCACGGCTACTACCGAAAGATGAAAACACACCCACTGATGTGAAGGCAGGTTATAGCGTCATTTTCGTATCTTAAGGAGCGCTCATTATGTATGAGCAAGGGGTGCCTATGAGTGGCAATGCAAATGCGAACATATGTGCATGGATGCGCATATAAAAAATTCAGCATTCGTAGAGTTCCTGCTGTAATAATAATAGTTAATATTTTATATCACTTTGCTTAGGTACTAAGTGCTCCATATATTTTACTCGTTTAATCCCCACTGTAGCCCTATAGGTGAGGACTGTGATTATCCCCACTTTACAGCAAACAGAAGCGTGCCGCAGGCAGCGGGAAAGCTGGGCTGGGGACCCATGCAGCCCGGCCCCGGAGTCTGAGCTCTCAACCACGGCTGCCTCTTCTGAGGCGTGTTTCCATATATCAGCCAGACTGCATCCGCAGCCTTCCACTGCATTTCCTCCAGCCCACAGCACACATCACATTCTTTACACCCAGATACTCTTCACTATTATGCGAACATTCCACGGACTTTTACATCACTGTGCCTCTTTCTCTTCCTGCTACTGGCTCTGCCTGGAATGTCCTTTCTTCTCTTGCCCACTCAGAAAACTCCTATTCATCCCTCAAAGCCTAGTTCAATGTCATCTTCTCGGTGAATCATGTCCTAGTCTCACCTCAGGTAGAATGGTTTGTTCCCTCCCTCCTGGTCCTACAGCAACCTGTCCGCACTACGCTAGAGCAAGACCATCCAGATTAGGCTTTATGAAGAGTGAAAGATTCTGGAACAGGGATGTTAAGAGCTGACAAAAATAGTAAGAATAAAGGTTGCTGGTTATTTGAGACTTTCACTTCTTAATTCACTCAATGAACATTTATTTAATACCTACTATATACCAGGCACTGTTCTTTTTTTTTTTTTATAATGATTTTTTTATTATATTATGTTAATCACCATACAGTACATCCCCGGATTCCGATGTAAAGTTCGATGCTTCATTAGTTGCGTATAACACCCAGTGCACCATGCAATACGTGCCCTCCTTACTACCCATCACCAGTCTATCCCATTCCCCCACCCCCTCCCCTCTGAAGTCTTCAGTTTGTTTCTCATAGTCCATAGTCTCTCATGTTTCATTCCCCCTTCTGATTACCCCCCTTTTCTTTATCCCTTTCTTCCCCTACCGATCATCCTAGTTCTTATGTTCCATAGATGAGAGAAATCATATGATAATTGTCTTTCTCTGCTTGACTTATTTCACTTAGCATTATCTCCTCCAGTGCCGTCCATGTTGCAGCAAATGTTGAGAATTCGTTCTTTCTGATAGCTGAGTAATATTCCATTGTATATATGGACCACAGCTTCTTAATCCAGTCATCTGTTGAAGGGCATCTCGGCTTCTTCCATGATTTGGCTATTGTGGACAATTGCAGCTATGAACATTGGGGTGCATATGGCCCTTCTCTTTACTACGTCTGTATCTTTGGGGTAAACACCCAGTAGCCAGGCACTGTTCTTGATCCTGGGGATAGAGCAGTGAACAAAACACAGACACTCCTGCCTTCACAGAGCTTGGGGGAGGCAGAGGGGAGGCAGACGATAAATAAAATAAGTAGAATATAGAGCGTATGAACAGGTAGTGAGTGCTGTGGGGAGGAGTCAGGAAGGGAGGGAGGGAGTAGAGAGTAGAGGGGAGGGACAGGGAGCCAAGACCATCGGTTCACTTGAGGGGGCTAGATGCCGATGAGAAAGAACATCTGAATGCAGAGCTGGAATGCAGCCCTGTCCACAGCGATCACATCTAAATTAAAGGAGTGATGTCTACAGGCACAGGCATGGTGCCAAACACTTTCCATGGATTATTTCATCGAATCCCCACAGGTCTCTCTGGTGAGGGCCAGTACTATTCCCCTTTCATGGATGAGAAAGCTGAGGGGTGGGGAAGTTAACCATCCTGACCAGGGACCCATGGAGTTTAAATGATGGGGCTGGGACTCAAACCCACGTCTTTCCGACTTCGAGGCCACAGTGCTGCCTTCCCACACCCCAGAAGTCATGAGTCTCGAGCTGCATCAGCCAAGTGCCCTGTTGTCTGGGTCAGCCCCACGCCTGCCCGGGAGCAGAGACACAGTGCAGCACAGGGAGCAGAGAGGGACTCTTCAAGCTGAGCCCTGTTCCAGATGGGGAGACCAAACAGTCCTGGGATGCAGGCTGGCTCCCAGGCTAGGCGTTCAGCTCTGCAGCCAGAATGGGGGGGGGGTGGCTGAGGAAAGAGACTCCAAAACCTAGGGCCAGGCCTGACCAGGGGCTTCCCTGCTGGGCTCCTCCGCACGCCTCTCCTGCCTCCCCAGCTGGCCCAGTGCCGCCGTACCACACCCCGACCTTGCCCACGCGGAAAGAGGGTTTCCTCTTGTCCCTCTTAGCAGCCAAGTGACTGCACAGACATGCTTATCGAAACATGCCTTCGGCTGCCCACCTGTGGCCCTGGCTCACGATGAACCTGGCTCCTCGGGCCCGCACAGCTCCGGATCATTGTTTCTTCTTTCCCCAAACCCGCACCGACTCCAATACTCTCTCCTGTGCCCCTGACCGCATCTGCCCCAGTGGGTCAGGCTCCCTCCCAGGCTCACCTCTGGTCCCTGGCCCACTCCACCCCCTCTAAGCAGGGTCTCACTCTCTTGACAGGTCTGAAATTCATCCAGAGCTCTCCCTCCTCCCTCTGGTCCCTGTTGAGGGGAAGCCCCTCCTGCCCCCCAGGCCCCTCCCTCTGGCTCTCTTCTGATATGTGCTGGAGCCAGCCCAGACCAGCTCATAAGACTTCCCAGTTCTGCCTTCGGTGATGTCACGATGGTAGCTTAAAATGGACTGTGGCAAGAGTGTCCACACCATGGCACTCAGTAAACACTATGCACCAGGGCTCCCCCTACAGGAGCCCTTTGTCAAACACTGACCAGCTCCCCAGTGGAAGCAAACTCTCCCAGGATGACCAACTGTCCCAGTTCACCCGGGACCATCCCAGGTTAAGTGTGAATTCCAGGAAGCCCCTGAGTCCCGGGCAACTGAATGGCCGGTCAACCTCCCCTCTTTACCTCCACTGATCTTTCTCAGTCAGTAAACTGTGCTCAGGTCTCCCAGACTGCAGAAGCCCTCCCTGGGCCCTCTGCCCCCACCAGAGGCTTTCCCTGGTCTCTCCTCTCCCAGCCAGGCTGTCGAAGCCACCTGTCACAATTCCTTTCCTGTCCTATCCAACACCATTCCCCTCCCAGAATCTCCCCTTCCCTAGCCCCACCCAGTTCTCCCAGGAAGGTCACCAAGGATCCCTGAGTTGCCAAACCCCTAAGCACTGTTTGCTCTTGCCTTACTGACTCACTGCACCTTTCTGCAGCATTCCACACCAGGGACCATTCCCCCACGTCCACCAGCCTTCTGGGACACTTTTCTCTCTGGGCGGTCCTTCTACCCCTATCTACTTCTTCTGGTCCCTTTGTGGACTCAGGCCCTCCAAATGGACAGTCTCCAGAACTATCATCAGCCCCCCTCTCTTCTCACTTTAAATGTCTTTCAAGGGGAGCTCATCCAAACCTGTGTGCCCCCTATTGCCCCAGTTCCCAAATCTGCACCCCAGCCCTTGCCTCTGTCCTGGGCTCTGGGTGGGCATAATCAACTGTTTGCTGGAGATCGCCACGGTCATGGCAAATCAGCCAGTCTAAAACAGGGCCGAGTCCATCACCTTCTACTGCAATCCGGTCCTTCCCCACACACCCGGCCTTGTTGAATGACTCCCAGCTGCCCCAGAAGAAGACGCTGAGATAACCAGTGCTGGCGAGGACGTGGAGAGAAGGGACCCCTCGTGCACTGCCGGTGGGCGTGCAAGCTGGTGCAGCCGCTGTGGAAAGCACTATGGAGGGTCCTCAGGAAATTAAAAAGAGAATGAGTATATGATCCAGTAATCCCACTTCTGGGAACTGATCCAAAGAAAATGAGAACACTATGCCAAAGACCTCTCTGCGCCCCCGTGCTCAGGGCAGCATTACTCACAACAGCCAAGACACGGAAACGGTGCAAGGGTCCATCAGCGTGTGAACGGATAAAGAAGATGTGGTATATATACACAACCGAATATTATCCAGCTACGAAAAATAGGAAATCCTGCCATTTGCAACAACATGGATAGAGCTTGAGGGCATTATGCCACGTGCAGTAAGTCAGACAGAGAAAGACAAATACTATAGACTCTCGCTTATATGTGGAATCTAAAAAAATAAATAAACCCAAACCAAAAATCCAAACTCATAGAAAAAGAGACCAGCTTGGGTGATCAGAGGGGAGGGCAGCGGCGGGGAGGACTGGAGGAAGGTGGTCGGAAGATACGAACTTCCAGTTACGGGATGAATCGGTCCTGGGGGGGTCGTGTGTGGGGTGATGACTGCAGTTGACACAGCTGTAGGAGACACAGAAAGCTGCTGAGAGGGTAGATCTTCAGTTCTCATCACAAGGAAACGAATTATTTTGCTTCTTTTTTGTTTTGTTTTGCTTTTTCCTTTTATTGTATCTATGAGCTGACGGATGCTGGCTAAAGTCATTAATCACTCCGCGACATCCGTATGTCAAACCATCACGGTGGACAGTTTAAACTTGTACAGCGAGGTTTGTCAATGACGTCTCGGTAAAACAGGGGAGAAGAAACCACTCGTCCTGGCTGGGGTCACGGCGATGAGGAATTTCTGTTGCTAATGAGCCTTGCGGTTCCATTGAGAGGGTACGAAGTGCCAGAAGGCTTTCTTTTTCACCCTATGTCGTATCACATGCATCTTTTCTGTGTTGGGGGAAAACAAGGCTATTAAATAACGCCAGTGAGTTGACGGTGTATCAACTTACGGTCTTCAGTGTAAGATCCACACCCCCTGTGAGTCTCGTCACCAGTGGGCAGACCAGCACGTCCCTACTATACACGTGCCTTTCCGTGATCAACAAAGATATGTTGCATCGACCTGGAAATTGTCACAGGTCATAATCTAGCTTTTGGCAAGACTTTATTCTGATGAGCTGTATTCATGTATTTTACAAAAATATAATTTTGTAACCTCTGGTTAAAAAAAAAAAGCATCGGAGAATCGTCTAAACACCTGCCTTTCACCCAGCACCCCTCAGCCACATACATTCGACTCCTAGGTGTCCCGGGTCCTCAGTGCCACCCGACCCCCATCCTCCTGCCTTAGGCATCGACCCAGCAACAGCACAGGGTCACTGCTGTGCTTGGTTACTGCTCTCTGTGTCTGAGGTCTGGGACATGTCCTCCTCCAACCCACAGGAAGAGCGATTATTTCTAACAACAAATCTGATCAAGCTAGTATTCTGTTTAAAATTTCTCAGTGGTTCTCTGTAGCTTTCAGGATACAGTCTACACAGTTTACACTTTCTGGCATGCACGTAAAACCCTCCATAATCTGGCACTATGGGGATGCCCCAAGGTCACTGCTCCAACCCTCGGCACAGCATTCCACGGGAACAACAGCTGGGAGGCCGGGGGTGCTGAAGGAAGCAGCACCCCTGAATCAGAAGGCTGAGTTCCTATCTCTGGTTCTCTACCAAGCACATGTGGGATCCAGGCTCTGCCACCGCAGAGATCAAAGATGCTACTGGCACCTGTACATGGGGTTGTTATAGGTACAAACTAGATTATCTAAGGAAAGCCCTTAGCCACTGCCCGATGCTTAGTGAGTGCTCCACTGTGACTGTGATTAGCCCCTTGCCTTATTCTTGGCCACCTCTTCCCCCGGATCCCGCTCTGGCCCAGTCATCACACACTGTTCCCTCTGCCTAAGATGCCTCTGACCTTTTCTTTGCCAGACTAACTCCTACCTGTCCTCTGAAATCAGCTCGATCTATATTATAGGTATTGTTCCTCCTCCAGGAAGACTTCCCTGCTGCCCACGTCTGATTTCCATGTCCTCTCTGTGTCCCCCTGGCTCTGTGCCTTGGCCTCCACCTCGGCACATCACACCGTACTGTGTTATCTGTCCACCGCCCCATCTTCACTACAAAATGCTGAACTCAGGAATGTGTTCCCTGAGAGCTGAACACAGGGCCTGGCATAAAGCTGATGCCCCCCACCCCCAAATAATGAATGAATGAATGAATGAGCAAAACCAAGGCTCATCCCATATGTCTCCAGACCACTGCAGAACATCTCAAAGCATTCAAATCCCAAAAGCAATGCACCAGGCCAACTCTGTCTCACCTGGGTCTCCAGATAACTCGAGGAAACTCCGGTTGAGGGAGGAGTCATGCGGATCCACTTGGGAGGGACTAGTGGCTACAGGGAGGCCAAGGCCAGTGTCAGAAAACAGAAGATGCTCATTATGAAGGCAGCGAAATGAGACCAAGGTTGGGGGGTGTCCACATTAGAGAAAGAAAAATGAGACCAAGAAGCCAACCACTGAAGCAGTCGACTGCAGCTCGGAAGGGAAGGACAGATTAAATCAAACCTCTGGCAGGCAATCGATGGACATTCAATTAACAGTTACAATATTACTAATTTACACAAAATGTCTAAACAATACCCTTTCCCCCTCCAGGGAGATCTCAATTCGATGCTTCCCAGCGGGTGGGGCATTCCCTGCTAACCCTGCAGGGCCACTGTGCCCGCACCCAGGACAGACCCCACTGCGACAGCCAGGCCAAGAGATCTTGGGGTGAAGGGTGGGCCCGGGCAGGTGCACGGACCTGGGCCCGGGGCGGGGGCAAGGATGTTCAGAGCACGTGGCCAGGTCACTTCTGGAACTGGAGAAGAACCACCAGAGACTCCCAGAGGCCAAAATCAGAAACCGGCTGGCATCTGAGTGGGCCCAGACCCTGGCTCAGCCTTTGAAAGTCCCGCTCCCTGCAGCCCACGGCGCTTTGAAGGCAAAACACGTGCGAGGTGCACTCAAGTCCATCTGCGTGCTCAGGGCATCCAGAGACGGGACAGGTCTCCATTTTGGGGCACAGGGGAGAGAAAAGGGAAGGCACCCACTCCACAGGGTCACCACAAGGTCACTGACGCAACCCTTGGCCTGACATCCTCGGGCCAGAACCTCGAGGGCGCAGGGTGCTGAAGGAGCCAGGCAGAGCTCAATTCTAACTGTGACCCTGGGTAGGCCCCTCACAGCTCTGGGCCTCGGTTTCCCACTCCAGTAAAATGGGATCACACTGGTGCCCAGCTCAAGGCTGGGTGAGACGTGGACAGCACGTGGGCAGAGCGCCCAGTCCAGCGCGCCGGTGACGTTGGGTGTCTAAGCCTTACTTAGGACGGCACTGCAGAGCAGGTGCATGTGGGGGGCAGGGAAGGCGAGGGGAGGAAGATGGCACGCCCCCTTCCACCGTTCCTGACAGACGCGTACTGAAAGCTCTTGCAGGTACTACCTACACGCACACACCCCAAGTGCCCTCACAGTTTCTAAGCCCTCCAAAAGCCCAGGTTTCAGCAAAACAATTTCTTGAGAAGAGTGTGAGAACTGCCTCCAAACATCGGACGGCCCATCACGTCCCATCTGCTCGCACAGCCCTGTGTTCCCTCTTGATCCCATGATGGGCCAGGCAGGTCTCAGCATTCCCATTTTAAAGATCAGCAAACTAATCCCAAGGAGGTTAAATGATTTGCTCAAAGTCACACAGTAGCAGGTCTTCTCGAATTACATTTTTTGTCCAGCCCATGACGCTCCTGAGACACAAGCAGGACCAATGAATTACAGGGACAGGGGTGCTGTCTACTGCAGAGGAGAGGGGCTCTAACAATCAGCCCTCTCCTCACCCCAAAGTGCTATCCAGCTCCAAGTCCTCTCAACACCCCGGGGCTCTCTCTCCCCCTTCCCACATGGTCAGACATCGTGGAACCTATGGTATGTCCCTCCGTTTGTCTGAGGAACTTCTGAGGTTTCTGTCTTGCCTGAAAGACAGAGCTCAGCCTGCTCTCCTAACTCAAGGTGTCGAGGCGGGGCACCCACTGGATCGCAGGCACGGGACCCTGCAGGAAGTGACTTTCCCAATTCCAGAGTTTCAGCACAGATAACAGAAAGGGACCTTCGGGAGGCAGGCACCCAGCCTGGAGATGCTGTCTCCTTCAACAAATCCTCTCCGACAAACGTGAACATGCAGATGAACGACTTCCCGGATGGGGCAGGGAGTGGAGAGCGGCCCCCAGTAATAATCCTTCCCATCCCCCCCACACCCTGTTGAGGAACCTGCAGGAGCTAAGTCCCCCTGTCACTCCTCTCCATGAAATATCCTTCCCTGCATCCTCTTCCCACAGGCCATCGACCAATTCATTTGCTCACCATTATTTTTAAAACTCAAATTTTATTAGCAGTGGAGCATGAGTAATAAATACTAATACACTGTTTGCACTTGAATTAGCCCTGCATGTCCTGGGACCACAGGGCTATTTGTCAAAGCCAGATTTCCCCCTCCCACCCACACTTTGTGGTTGGGACACAGGCCCTTCCAAGGTCACAGACTCCCAGGCGCCGAGCGAGAGCAGGGGGGTGCTCTGAGGACTCGCACTTGGGGCTCCCTGATTCCTAAGCAGGGCACTGAGCTGCCTGGAAGGAAGGGCAGCTGCGGTGGGGACCGCTAGAAAGCTGGATCCCAGCCCTACTGCCTACCAGTCAAACACCACGATGCACACGTGTCAGTGGAACCACTCTGACCTTCTGTTCCCTCATCTGTAAAATGGGTCAATAACACTCGCCTCCCAGGGTTGCTGGGAGTATTACATGGACAAGCTCGATAGGAAAGCGGCTAAAAGCAAATGTGCACACAGTGGGGACGGTGGCCGTGAGGGGCGTGAGGGAGGAAGGCTTCTCTCTACCAAGAACTGCAGGATACCTGAAATCACCCTCACCGGGCTCCATGGAAGGATAAATGACAGCCGGCACCTTTCCTGGTCCCCTCTCCACTCCCCACAGGGGTCTTACACATTTGACATCCAGGCATGTCTGTGGAACACAATTACCCCGCATCTGGGTGCAGCTGGCAGGACCTCAACGACGCGGTCACAAGGGGCCCAGGCTGGGCTTTCGACGCCTGCCTCTAGCAGCTGCTCTGGGGCTCAGACTCAGCTGGAAGGAGCCACACGGATAAGGGCAACCCTTCCAATACAGCTGGGCCCAGCACCTGGGTTCCCGAAGAAGGATCTCCGGAACCTGCTCCTCTCTTTGGTGCTCAGTGGCCTCCCCTCTTTCCAAAAACACCAGCGAGATCCTCCCACCTCGGGGCTCTGTGTTAGAGCCTGGGCCACAGAACAGCCATGACAGCCCAATCTCATCCCTGGACCTCAGGCCCCAGGCGGAGAGCCCAAGCCTTGAACTAAGCAGTTACGTTGCAGCGTGGGGAGCACTCCAAAGGGAAGGAGTGCTGGAGGCTTCAGAATAGACAAAACCAGCCTCATTCAGGCTGGAGGAGGCAGCAGGCAAGGGCTGCCTGGAAGAGGAATCCATACACAGGAGCGAAGCAAGAGGAGGAGAGGTGGTGGATGAAGGGGTTCCAAGCAGGGTACACAGCATGTGCAAACATCCTGAGGCAGAGAGCCAAGGCTGCACGAACTAGCTGGGCTCGATGGGCACCTGCTCAAAGGAAGGACTCCTGAAGAGAGGCTCAAAGGAAGGGTCCTCGTCCTCTCTGCCCTCAGCCGGCCTCCAGCCAAAGCGGGGGTAACGAGATCAAGGTACCAGAGGCAGACTGGAGACAAAATCAATCGTCAACAAGCAGAACTTACGAATGTACTTACTCTCGTCACCGTGCATGCGTCCGTGCTGAGGACTGGGATGTCACAGGAAGGGGCTGAAGGGGTTAATCAGGGCAGGCCTCCCAGAGGAGGTGAGCTGAGTGGGCTCCTTGGGGAAAGGAGCTATCTGCCCTCCAGCACCCTGAATGAAGCCACCAGGCCCTCTTCCCCCCCCCATCTGATTGGAAACCTTGGACAACAATAAGGCTTTATCTAGTTTGCCAGTTGCATATAAACGCGGACACAATGCCACCTCTCTCCCCCTAGACAAGGCCACATGCCAGGGTGACTCAGTCTGAGTGAGGCTGACTTGCTTCACCAAATAATACAGGCCACAAAAGCACCTGACTGCCCCGCTGCCTCCCAGCCCACGGGAGGAGGCCAGCCTGTGCGGGCTTCTCCCCAGCAGCACCCCCGGCAGCACCCCCGAAGGTCTCCGTGGTCTGGGTGAAGATGCAAATCCCCCAGCGCTGGCAGGAGACAGTGAGGGAATTCGCATTACCATTATGCAGAGCAGCTCCCTTCTCCCTCCACTGCTTTTCCCTCTCACCTGGCAGGGATCTGCCCTGGAGGCTTTTCACTGAGCACACCATCATTATTACCCCTGAGCTTCCACACAGCGCACCCCCCCCCAAGCCCCGCGGAGACCCTTGCCCCCAGCACATCCAGACGGATGCCTTCCTTCTGGCTCCTGCTGCCCACCTACTTCCCTTCTAGAAGCATCTCCAGATTGGGACCCGTACAGCAACGGTGGCTGCTCCGCGTATTCTGCCACAAGCTGCCGGGCCCAGCAGGAGCCCTGCTCGGTCAGAGTGGCAAAGTGGCAAAGACAGCACAGCCCAGGAGGCTTGCCCCTCCCCCGCCCCCCGTTAGCAGATGGACCTTAGGGGACGGGCGAGGGGGTCAGGGCAGCCCCGGAGCAGGCCTTCATACTCGGCGGAGAAGGCCGGCTCTGCAGTCAGACCTGGCTCTGGCCCGCCTCTGCCGGCTGGCTGTGTGACATCAGGCCATTTATGTCCCTTCTCTGAGCCTCGTAAAATGGGGTTTGTTGTAAGGACTAAATGAGAAAATGCAAAGGAATGATCAGTACACTGCCTAAAACGTGTTCAACAAGTAATCACCTGCTATTTTTATTCATGTCATTGCAGGCCTCTTCTTGGACATTCCGTCAAGTGACCGACTCTAGCCATGAGAACCACTTGAAAAACTTTTAAAATTGACATATAACGTACGTATAGAAAAGTGCACGCATGTGTAGAGCCCAGGGAATTTCTCATAGATCAGCTCACAGACCCAGACACAGAGCATTTCTAGTGGCCCAGAGACCCCCTCCCGCCCCCTCCAGGGAAGCTACCAGCCTGACTTCCATTACCAAAGATCAGCTTGCTTGTTCTGGAATCTTATATACATAAAGTCAGACACTATCTACTGAAAGCACCTTACGGGGGCACCTGGGTGGCTCAGTGGGTTAAGCATCTGCCTTTGGCTCGGTCATGACCCCGGGGTTCTGGGATTGAGCCCCCATCAGGCTCCCTGCTCAGCGGGGCAGTTTGCTTCTCTTGCTTCTCCCTCTACCCCCCTCTCGTGCTCTCTCTCTCACTCTCTCAAATAAATAAATAAAATCTTAAAAAAAAAAAGCAAGCAAGCACCTTATGATTTAAGATACACTTTTATAGATGTGACCGATTTGTTCCTCCCCAAGTCCTTTGAGAATAGACTCTTTGTTGCCCCCATTTTGCTGCTGAGCAGAGGCTTTTGATATGCTAACTGACATGTCCCAGGCTTCACAGGAAATAAAGAGACAGGGACTCATGCTGCCAGGAAGCCCCCTCTTCCGAGAAGCTGCTGTGGATTGCTCAGAGGGCAGTCATCAGCCTGTCCTGCTCTGCCCATTTCAACCCGGACCCGGAGTGTTAACGCACAGCTAAGCTGGGGGTGTTCCTGACACGCGTGCCTGTACCACCTGCCGTGGGGATGCCTCTGTGGCTCATTCCACACCCTGCCCAGGCTGGAGGGCGCTGGCTAGAAGCTGGGGAGGGCCCCAGCCATGATGCGGGAGCAGGGGAGCAGGGCACTGGGTCCCCTGGCTTGATAAAAGGCTCCTTGTGAGTCAGAGAGGCACGACACAGAACAAACCAGGGGTCAGGGGAATCCTGACTCTGCAAGCCCTGTGACCTTGGGCGAGTTACCTCCCCTCTCTGAGTAATTTCCTCATCTGTAAAATGAGATGGTTGGCCGAGATCTCACTTGACAAACTGATCCTGCCCTGTGCCTGCAGCAGATACAAGGCAAACCGGGCCCCATCCCAGGAGCCCACACTCGGCCCCAGACTCCTCTCAACTCAGCCCTGTAGGCACCACCGCCAATCGGCAGAAATGGGCACAGGGGCAGCGGGGGCAGGACTCAGCGGACCCGGCTGACCACGGCCAGCAGCAGGTGGCGAGAGTCCCCGAGGCTCTGCTTCCACGAGGCTCCTGACCATGCTCCAGAATCCAGGGTGTGAAATGTCAAACAGGCCCTCTCATCCCCTAGATCCTGGGTCCCTTGTCATGGTCCCCACACAAGGGCAGCCTCTTCCTAGCCTCTGCACGGCATTCCCCACACCCCCTGCCCACTGCCCTCCCACACAGCTAACTCCCCTCGCAAGTACATGAATTCCAGGGTACACATGGTCCCAGGTCACGCTGGGTGTCTGGAGGAGCACCCACGGGGCTCAGGTCCCTGCTCCTAGAGCCCCCCAACTCACAGGAGCAAGAGCACCCCCACTCCGAGCTCAAGTCAGAGCTCCTCACCTGTGGGTACCACCTCTACTCTCACTAAGACACCCCTGTCCAGTCCCCCACCCCCCGACCCTTCACGCCAGGCTCAGCTGGGTTTGAGGGCGCCGTGAAGTGCATATGTGGGGCCAACGACCGGGCAGACGCAGGGCTGCTCTTTGTACTGATTCTGCTTCATGACGCGTCACGCTAACCCCCCGGTTCCAAGGAGAAAATGCCCTTTGAGATCCACATCAACTAACTGACTCTTCAGCACACACGTTTGTGAGTTAAAGCAGCCCATCCAAGCTTTCCAGAGCTAGAGCTCAGCACATGCCGAGGGCCCCCCGATCCACGGCCTCTGCTGACAAGGAGCTCACAAAAGCAGCCATCCACGCTGCAAATATTTATTGAGCACCTACTATATGTTGGGGCTGTCCTAGGAGTTGGGGGTGCAAAGCTGAGAAACAGACACAGCCCCTGTGCCAGGGGAGCGGAGTCTCCTCCGGGGAGACAGACATGACGACCTCTGCCGACCTCCCCGGGGCATCAGGGCGGCCTGACCCTCCCCTAGGTGAGCTGCTCAATTCCTGCCCTGCTGGGGGCTGGAGGCTGAACAGAGACACCTACTGGCTCCTTGGAGAAGCACAGGCCACGGAGGAGAAGCCAGGGATACGGAGAAAGGACAATGCTGTCCTTCAGCTGCGTGACCCTACGCAAGTTACTCTAGGGCTCCGGGAGCACCCCTTCTCTCCTGGGTCAGATGGAGCGAATAACCCCCACGGGGCAGGGCTGCCGCTGGGTCCAGCAATGACACAGGACAATGGACACAACAAGACAAGAGCAGCAGCCCTTACTGGCCGGGGAGCCTGGGACAAAGGTCAGCTCCGTCCCAGCTCCTTAAGCCCCAGGTCAAGCCTCTCCCCCCTCCCCCGGGGCTAGCCCCCTCCCCACAGAGGAGCAGAGGGGAAGAGAGACAGCGTGCCAGCCCCGGCCTGGCCAGCCTCATGCTGATGGACTACATAGCCCAGTGGCCTTGTTTCTTCCACTCCGCACCCCACCTGGCAGACCTCATGTTCCAGCCTATTTACTTTGGACTCTGGCAGGACTCTCACTTTTCAAAGGCAAATGGGATGGTGCTATTTTAGCTCAAATAAACTGGGGAGCTTTCTCCCATCTAGTTGCCCACTCTGTACTACTAGATTTGGGTCACCCGAACTTTCTGGCCCTCGCCGGGGAGGGGTATCTGCAGCATCACCTTGCCTCAGCGGAGCTTAAAGGAGCAGGCGGTCACCTTGGGCCTCAGTCCCCTGCCTCCAGGACCCAAGGTCCGGTGTAGCATCTGACAGATTCCATATTTGTGCCGGCATGGTCTGAGGGGCTGGCCGCGGGGTGCACCCACCCCGTGCCACCCTGTGGCCGTGCCTGGCACCCCAGGGGCACTCCGGAAATGTGCCCTATGAATGATGTGTGGCGACTACCCACATCGCCTTGTGGCCAAGGATCAGGCAACCACCCACCCATGAGACCTAGCCTTGGACGTCTCTCTGAGCCCCCCAATCATCTTCCCAGCCAGGGGACCCAGTGTGGGGAAGAGAGTCTTGGACAGAAACCCAGCTAGGAAAAGCCAGCATCCTGGCTTTGCTTCTGCTCATGAGGTATCTTCACAGCCCGAGGACTGGAACAGGAAGGGGGGTAGAAGTGCCTTATGGGGTTCCAAGGAGGGGTGCAGAACGGGGACCCATGGGAAATAGATTTGGGTCAGTATAAGGTAAAACTTTCTGGTATTTTTTGGAGAAAATCACCAGCATTTCCTGAGCACCTTCTGTATGCCAGGCAGCGTGCTGGGTATTCTCACACGTTCCCTCGTTTCCAGCTGCCTCAGGAGTGGTCAAGAGCATGGCCCAGGGAGCCAAATTCACGTCCTGCCTCTACCACGTACTAGTGTGTCGCCCTGAGCAAGCTACAAGCTCTCTGGGCCTCGGTTCACTCCTGGGGTTGGTTGTCGGTAGATCACCTTAATACACAGAAAGCATCTAGAACATAATCGGTGCTCAATAATGTCAGCTCTCAGAAGAAGGGGAGGAAGAGGAGGAGGAGGAGGAGGAGAAAGGGAAGAGGGGGCAGCTAGGGCTGGATAACTAGCCAGCGGAGATTCTGTCTGTAGATGAGAGGAGAGCGTCAAGTAGGATGCTGAACGAATGAGTTCGAGTTCCTTCCAGGAATAAGATTCTATTTTTCGGTACCCTCCCTGGGTGTCTGTTTTCCCAGCAATAAAATAGGCATTATCCTTCTCGGACAAATGCTGCTTTATTCTGTGGAATATTCTCCACCTTGGGAAGAACAGGTGCGCCCAAGGACTGCCGCCTCCACTGTCTACACGGACCATGGGGACCTTCAGAAGGCCCTGGGTGTGTGGACAGAGCCCTGGGCTGGGGGCAGGAGTCCTGGATCCTGATCCAACCTCTTAACCAAATAACACTGGTTGTTAGCCAGTTACTGAGATTCTGGGAGTCTGCGATGATCATTCCTAGCTGTCCTCTCTACCCGAGAGACATCCCTGGGGCCGGGGCAGAAATCACCGAGAACAGTGTAAGCCTTTGAGTATGTGAGACCCGCCAGGAAGTGGCATCAGCGTTAAGGGCTGATCGTCTGGTGGAAACTCGGGAGCAGCGAACAGCTGGTGGAAAGCTCCACAGCCACCCCCAGGCAGGGACTCCAGGGGGCCTTCCGGCCCTCCCTATGCCCACTCTAGTCTTCCCTACTCGGAAAAAGCCCCTGCTACCTCCAGAAAGAGATGCCCAAATTCCTATCCTGTCACCAACCTTGCTGGGGACGTTCTGTCGTGATCTTATGAACGGAACCAGGCCAGGGGAGATGCTAGAAAGATCAATAACCATAACGGTGACAGAAAGGCTCCATGAGATTTCTTCCAGAGATACCCCGTCATGCCTCTGAGAGTCCAAGACCCCAGTGAGATTCCCCCTCCTGACGACGCAGACGGCCACGCACGCCAGCCCTCTGCGCCCCGGGGCCCTGAAGGGGATGGTCCGGGCCGGGTGGGGCTGTTGTGACCTCAAGGAGCCACGTGTCCCCTGAGCGCCTCCAATCCTCAAACTTTTCATCTCACAAGCCACCTCGTTCCGGCTTCGACCCCTGGCCCTCGCCTGGATGGCCTCTGTGTGGGAAAAGACCAGCCCGTGATTCTGGGCCCTCAGGAGCTCTGGTGACGGAGGTCTTTCACCGATTCCGCAATATGGCCAGGGTCCTCTCCCTTGGGGGGCGGGGGGGGGCGGTCAAAGAAATCAGGCCAAGGAAAGACAAGCACCAGAGTGTATGCAAGGTCCATGTCCCCTCTGTGCCAGGCCTCCCTGCCTATGAGATGAGGACAGGACAGTAAGGGGGCCGGAGGGGGAGCTAGGAAGTCAGGGGACAATCAGTGGCCATTTTATAGACACGAGCGTGTGTATGCGCACGCCCCCTCACAGGCACACAGAAAGGTCTGACCCCTAGTTTGAAATCAGACAGCCTGAGGGGTGCCTGGCAGGCTCAGTTGGGAGAACATGTGACTCCTGATGTCAGGGTCGTGAGTTCAAGCCCCACATTGGGAGACAGTTTACTTAATAAAGAGAAAAAATATCGTTCTTAAATCAGACCGCCTGGGTACAAATTCCAACTCTGCTTCGTACTCCCTATGGGACTTTGGGCTAATGAATCATCTACCCTGAATCTCAGCCTCCTCGCCTGTGAAATGAGTACAACAGTACCCGAAGTGTGCCTAAAATAATCACGGCACCATAAACAGTACCCTGAAGTTTAAAGTTAATAAAGGGATGAACCAAGATAATATACGGAAAGCACTTTGTACCGTGCTTGGTACATAATAGCATTTGAAAAATATTAGCTATTATTATTACCATCGGTGTTGTTGCCGTCAACTAATTTGCCCACTTCACAAATACTTACTGAGTACCTACAACGTGAGCCCACTGTTAGACACAAACACACAGGCCATCTCCTTGACCCCGCGGGGCTCCCAGTCCAAGTGCCTTGGGGAATTAAGGTTGTGTTCCTGGTCAGTGCCAATCCGATTTTGTGTGGATGCCGAGATGGGACCAAATGGTTTACGGACGTCTCTCTTTGCCCGCCCTCCCGCTCCCGTGTGGAGGGCCACGAAGCCCGCTGAAAGCGACACCAGCCAGGGAGCCTGGAGCCCTGGGCTGACAGCCCAGCTCTGCCACTGCCCCCCTTGTAACTTGGACCAAGGGACTCAACCCGCAGGGCCACGCCCAATTCCAAACCTCTCACCAGCCTCGCCAGGGCGTCATTCTGCAGCAGCTTATGAGCCGAACTCTGTAACGATGAAAACGTGACCGTACGTGTAACAGCAACAACTGACCATTCGCTGGGTGCTCAGCTGAGATTTACTGGGGCCGCTGTGACGCTCCTTCGCCCCCTGCCAGAGGGCTGGAAGAGTCGGGATCTGAATCCCGTGCAATCTGAGCCACGTGAGGCCGACCACAGCACCACACAGCCTCTGGCAGAGGGACGGGGGGGTCACACTCTGGCCACCCAGAAAGAGAGACAGCAGCCCCCCAAAGGGGACTCCCGAAACCCAGCCTCCCTTCCCAGGAGCCTCGGGGCTGGAGGGCAGCCACCGCCCCAGCTGCCCCGAGACGTGCTCCACGGCTTCCTAAAATTTTCTTTTTTATTAAGTGTGCCTTGTAGCCAGCCTCTCACTTACACATCTTAACCTCCTCTGGGCTATTGATTTCTCATTCTATTAAATCCTCCTCTTTAACTCTGGCCCTTAAACTCCAATTCTAAACATGTGTTTACTCCACAGCCACTCTCCCAGGTCGCCCCTGTGATGCCCCTGTCCTGGGGTTCACGCCCCGCCCTGCACACCATCCCCTGCCAGGAAGCCTGCCCATGATTCTGTCCCTGAGGTCGAGTGTGTTATATGCCCAAGATTACAGAGATTACTAAACTGAGGCAGTAAGAAGTAGCCTGGATTCTGATGGGGGGAGCCCCGTTCCTGGAAGCTGGAGGCCCCCACGGCCTTCCTGTCCCCTCCTCACCCACCACCTTCCACCAGGAATTTCTCCCTGTAACAGACATTTGTTCAACATGACTTGGGGCCACTTTCATAAGACAAACATTGACTTAGCACCTGCTGGGTGCATGGCGCTGGGGATACGCCTGTGAGCAAAGCTGGAGGGAAGCTCTGCTCAGGGGCCCCTGGAGGCAACAGACCAGGGAGTAACTTCCAGCACAAGACTGCTCAGCTGCTGTCCCGGGTCCACAGGCCAGCCAGGCTCCATCCCCAAATGCTCCCGGCAGCTCATCTGGGAACGCCCTCCTCAGCTCTCCCTCAGGCCTGCTTGCCTTCTGGCTTCCCTATTTCTGAAGTGGCATCGCCATCCTGCCGAGCCTCCAGGGCTCCAAATCTCCAAGTTCTCTGCCACACTTCCTGCTCCCTCATCTGCTGTTCCCAATCTGTCCGCATTCTGCTGTTCCTTGGAAATGCCACTCAAGTGCACCCCCCTGCTGCTGTCGCCCCCAGCCCTTAACCCCTCTTTGGGCACTCGTCTGCCTGGGATCCTCTGCGCCCCCCAAACCTGATGCATCCACACAAGATCTTGGGCTTTCAAGGTCCTCTTGAGTTTGTTAGCTCTGCCCTCCCCCCGTGCCCACCCTGACTCCCCGAACACAGGACCCCTTCGGCCCGCCCCGCCCGTCACCCAGCCCCTCCGGTCGCCCCATTCTGCCTGGGCAGCCCTCCTTGCCCACTAATCCCTTCCTCCCCCTCACTGAGCTCCAGCCCCATCCAGCCAGCGCCCATGGTGGCCAGACAGCATCCACGCACCCCTCCTATTCCCACCGTGTGCTGTGTCCTCCTGTGCTCGCCCCCCAGATCCTAAACCTGCTGAGCCCTGCTTGCTGACGTGCCCCCCACTACTCAATCTCTGCTTACGTCAATGAGCGAAGTGTTGAGTTGTTCAAAGAAAACCTGTATCAAATCTTTTCATAAGGGGCCTCTTCTTCCCATTTTGAGGACCACGTACAGGGGAAGGAAGTGGGGTTCTGGAGCACTCCCTGGACCATGGCGGGGCTCAGAGGGGCCCCCTATGGGCCGCCTTTCCTCATCTGTGAATATGGAGGTACTGGTGAGGGAGCTGGGGTGACTCTATGAAATGAGCAGGGTGTCCAATCAAGACAGTGTTAAACTGATTCCCTCCTTCCTTCCCATGATTTACCTTGGCTGGTACTGTGGCATAAATTGTTTTTTCATGTTGGATTTGTTAAGCGTAAGACATACCCTATTTTATGTAACCAAATGTTATAATCAAGCAACAACTATTTCTTCCACTCCTACTATACGCAGGGGCCAACGTATGGATGGGTGCGGAAAGCCAGGGCATGCTCAGTGAGGAGCCAAGGACGGAAACTTCAGGCACCAGGCAAAGGCCTTGCTCCTTAAGGCACCTGCCTTCTGGGCAGGGAGACAAACAGAGACAGACGAACCAAACCGTAAGAGCGGGCAGGGGATAGGAGCTGAACGAGCATCCCAAGGAGGCAGCCTGAGAGGAGCCCACTAGGTGGCCTTTATTTCAAGAAATCACATTTCCCACCCCAAATACAGTCATGCTGACTACAACCCTTTTCAGGCAGGTGAGATGGTCCCCATTTTATAGGTGGGACAAGTGAGGCTCAGAGAGGTTAAACAATTTGTTCGAAACCACTCGGAGAGTGACACCAGGACAGAAGCCAGATCTGCCTGACACTTAGGTGCCGAAGCTGCCACCTTGTCCTGCAGGGACTGCCAGGCTGGGGGCGTGGGGAGGGCTTCCCAGGCTATGCCCTGAAGGCTGGGAAAGTGTGGTTTGACAGAAAAGAGCAGGAAAGGGAAGGATGGGGACATCACGTGCCGGGTGTGAGGGTGGGCAGAGAGTGGGCCGAGAATCAGGTCCGGGGGCATAAGCAGGGCCACAGGTGGAAAGCCATGAACTCCAGACACCACAGGGGACCCTGTACAGGAGCATGGGGGCAGGGAGCACTGAGGCTCCAGGACCCGGTCACGCATTACAAATGCCATCTTTTGTAGGAAAGCAGGCGTGGCAGCAGGGTGCCTGGAAGCGAAGCCTGCAGGCCACCCAGGGAGGAAGCTGTGTTACCATCACTGAAGTCCCACGTGGCACAGTGGCAGGGCACAAGGGAAATGTCAGGCCAAGCACCGGAAGTGCTGGGAAAGAACTGAGCACCAAAGGGATAAGGCACCCAGGAGTGGGGTGGGGGAGGCGGAGGAAGAAGACAGAGCCTAGGGGTCTGGAAGAACCTGGAACTCTCTGTGGGAGGCCGTCAAGAGGAAGTGCTTGTCTGGGGCGGGGCTGGCAGGACCCACCCCCACCCCACATGCCAGAGCAGCCAGTCTAGGGACTGGGAATGCAGAGCCAAGAATTAGCTCTAAGACCTGGGGCGGGAGCAGGGGCCACCAGTCAGCGCCCATGGGGAGGGAAAAGTGTGGAGCTGACCGTGGAGAACGTGAAGGTGAACAGAAGCACGGGATAGGGAGAGGGAGGGCCAAGCAGCAGAGACCCTCAGGAGCAACAAGTAGCAGCCCCAGAGCACTGGGCCAGGAGTCCGGAGGCCTCCTGTGTGGCCTCAGAGTCTTGGACAGGTCATCTAAGCTCTCCGGGCCTCAGAGTCTGGGGGATCCGTGACACCTCCTTACAGGGTAATGGTGCAGATGAAACCCTTGTGGGGCCCTTGTAGAGATCAGATGAAGTAATTCTCCTAAAAAGCATTTGGAAAACTGTGGCGCTCATCGCACACATAAGGGATTTGTACTATGCAGAAGTAACGGCAGAGGCTTTCTTCCCACACACTCCCCGCCACTGCCTGCCCCGCACCAGCCCCTGCCCACCGCTCCTGTGCTTTTCCAGCAGTGTCTCCCCTCGCCCAGGGCAGGTCCTCCTGCCCTTCTTCCTTCCTTCCATCTGGGTCTGGCTCAGACCCGCTCTCCCAGAGCCCCCCGCATCCCCTTGTGAGGGTCCCCACTTCTCTCCCACTCCGCCAAAGTTCCCTCTCCATCCTCGGGGAAAACCAAACTGGAAAGCCAGACCCAGAGGCAGACCTAGTCTCTGCGAAGAACTTTTGGTGCTGACGAAAATGTCAGCCAATGATCAAGATGCCTGGGGGGGGGGGGATGCAGAACACAAAGAAAAACCAGAACGTCCTCCCCAGCGCCCCTCCACTCACCAGCCCCCCTCTTCCCCACCAGGCACTGCCAAGAGCTCTGGGGACCAGCCTTGCCTCTGGTCTCAGGTGGCAGGTCCAGAGGAGGGCTAGGGGACGGAGCTAGCCAGGCAGGCAGGAGGCTGGTGGGCAAGCCCGGGCCACAGCTCCCCACGGAAGGCTCGCTCCGCCAGAAATGAACAAAATACAGAAAATTAAACAAACCCAGACACTGTAATGTGTGCATATTAGATTAACTCTCCAAAGGGTCGCGACCTTGAGGAACACATCCAGCCAGTGAGGAAAATAATAAACCTGATTAATGATGAGGCATGGGCTGCCGCTTCAGCAAATACCACCAGCCTGATGATGCCCAGCGGAGTTCCTGGGGCTTCCTTACTGGGCTGGGGTGGAGGGGGGAGCGGAACACAGCTGACCTCCCCAGGCCCCCTGGGCCAGATCACAGGAGCACAGACACTCAGGAGGCGAAGCGGGACCACACTTCTCTCTCAGATGCCCACTGCCAACCCAGACAGCCTCTATCCCAGGGGATGCCATGCTCTTTGCAGGTGCTCCTGGAAGTGTCACTGTCACCCAGGTGACCCGCAGGGAGCTTAAGTGAAGGTAGCTCTCTCTCTGTTCCCGGCAGGGCTCGGTACTCTGGGCCAGTCCCTAGGTCTGGTCTGGAAGGGGCCCCAGCCGTGCCCAGAGCTCCCCTCCTCTTTCCAGACAACCCAGGCCCTTGGGAGACATGCCCAGGAAAGCCACTGGAGGGAGGCAGGGAGGTGGCACCTCGTGGCATCACCAGACAACAGCACCGGGAGGAAGATGGCAGCATAAAGTAGAGATGCCAAGAGCTGTGCAGCCAAAGGTCCAGCGGGGGAGAAGCTCAGGCCGCAGTGCCCCACCACTGCCAGGCCAGCAGGCAGGCAGGCCGGCCAGAGGGCCCCGGCCCAGCCCCCCACCACCGCCTCCCCCGCCGACTGGCCAACTCTCCCTGGGCTCCAGCTCCTCCTCTCTCACTTTCTTCAGCTGGAGGGAGCCGGGGAAAGAGACACAGGTGCTCTCAGTGCCTTGAAACCCCTGTCCCAGCTGTCGCAAGCCGGCCCTCCACCCTGGCCAGGTCTGAGCAGCTCACCGCTCTGCCAGTCCTCACTGGAGAGAATCTCAATCAGCTCCCCTCCCCCCCTCCTCCTCAGCCCCCTCCCCCATCACACGCCCAAATGCAGGTCTCCAGAGTTTCTCCCTCACTTCCCACTCGGGGGAACTAGGGTGAGATGGGTGGGAGCCTCATTAGTCCAGGGAAAGAGGGTCATTTCTGATAGGACGCCGGTCCCCCAAGCGAGCCGGCGTGTAGGGTGGGGGTGTGGTGGTGGCCGGAGTCCAGCGCAGGGACAGGGGGCAGCGCAGGCAGATGGCAGCGAGCAAAGGGGGAGGGGGCCTCGGGAGCTCCGGGGCTGCGTCCGGATGGGGCAGAGCAGCCGGGGGCGGGCGGGAAGCGGGGGTGACGGCGGCTGGGGGAGCGCGCCGGCGGCGGGCAGGGGCCGGCATCCCTGCAGGGGGCAGAGGCAGGGCTGGGAGTTGCACAGGGGAACGGGAGGACCAGCGCGGGAGGACCGCGAGCCCGGGGAAAGGCTGCGGAGGGAGGGAGACGGGGATGGAGACTGGAGGAACTACGGGAGCGGAGCGATGGGGGGGTCCAGAGCCCGGGAGAC